>NW_005842519.1:449507-475633 GCF_000455745.1 Alligator sinensis
CACCGTGTGGGCCCCAAGTGGCTGGCGGGGAGTCGTAGGTAGGGGGTAGTGAGCACAGGCGAGCTACTAGGGGGCTCTGCCCAGATGTGGAGCCATGGCTTCCCTTCGCTCCCATGTGTAGGGACTGGGGCTGTAGACCTGCCCTGTGCCTGGATGCCGCTGCCACAGGGAGGGTTGGTGGGAGGGAGGTGCCGCCCCCCCACCCCACAGGGGTCAGACAGGGCCTTCCCCCGGCAGCAGCGAGACTCCCAGCGTTGCTGGGGGGGTGGGGTGACAACGCAGCACAGATCCTGAACAGAGCGTTAGGGCTACAACAGCAGCCTCCCAGGCTGGAGCTGCTGCACTGCTCTACCTTAGGGCCACACTCACTGCACCAGGGGCTGGTGACAACCCCTCAGACCCGGTGTCACCTGCTCCAGCTGCCATGGTGCTGCAGTGGCACAAGCATGGCGGGAGGTGCAGGGAGTCTGTTGTCCTGCCCAGGACCCAACACTGCAGGGAGGCCAGGCAGGCCCACTGTGGGGCCGGGAGTCCTGCTACTGCAGTGGAAAGGCCCAGCACCTTCCTCCCTCCCTCCCTGTGACGGCAGGATCCAGGCGTAGGAGAAGGCTGCAGTCCTGGCTCTGTCCGAAGACCCAGCCCCTGCCCATGAGGGTGAAGGGAAGCCGCAGCTCTGCAGCTGGGCAGCATCCCTTAGGGCAGAGCTTTCCAAACTGTGTGCCGCGACACATTAGTGTGTCGGCGGCAGTGTGTAGGGGTGGCGCGCGAAATGCAGGAAATTTTGCGGAAGGGGCAAAATTTTGCGGAAGGGCACCGCGGAGCTCCCTTACTCGCGTCTGCTTCCCTTGGCCCCTACCCCGGAACTGAATTACTGTGTCGCGAAATGATGCATGTCTAAAAAGTGTGTCACCAACATGAAAAGTTTGGAAAGCTCTGCCTTAGGGGATCAGCCGCACCTGCCACCCCCTCCCTGCGGCTCTCTGCAAGTCACGTGGGGCCCACACAGTGCCGAGTGCACGATGAAGACATAAAGGGCTGGGGCCATTCCTGCCAGAGGTCACTAAGCTGATGGTTCACCATTTAACCAATATAATTGGAGACAGTTAAACTAATAATTTTAAAAACGATATCTGCATTCCTACCTGCAGCGCTTCTAGGCTGGCAGAGCTATACTAGGAAGCCGCTCTTGCAGAAATGAGTTTTATCCTATCAAGAGACTTTTTCTGCCAATATAATTTAAATCGGTTCCCCAAACAGACTAAGATTTACAAGTGAAAGGGTTCCCCCGCCCCAACCTTTGGGAAACACATGAACTGCTTCATGCATAATACTGAACCCGTTCTATGGAGGAACGTGGGCAGAAGCATGAAGATATATTTGTTTTCATGAAATGCTGCATCCAGGTGACCTGCCACGAGGCCTTCAATCTTTTCTATCCTTCAGTCTAATAACTGGCTCAAAAAAAGGGGGGGGGGGTAGAATCTATTAATATTATATTTTGAGGTTTCAAGAGAAAAGAGAGACTCCCAAGCTGGAAAAAAAAATCCAGAATAAAACTCTGAAGGAATTCAGACATTGAAAGGTGAGAAAATAAAGCATGGTCCCTGATAAGCAGAAGACATGCAGAAATTGGATATAGATGTTTGTTGGACTATGAGAAAAATTCTGAATATTTGGATGACTGCAAATAGTCCAATGCTGCTAGTGCTGAGATGGGCATTGTCAAGGGAAGCGGCTTGTGGCGACAGCCCAAATACAAAACCTCCTATTACTTAAGTGTCATAGAGGTGAATGCAGTTGAGACTTTCCTACTTTCGACTGGACCAGTGTGAACTTCAGCCAAATGGTTTCAAATCCAGACTATCAAACTGGGATCAAGGTATGGTTTGCGATCAATATTTAGAAGGACCATGCAGGGGCAGAGCAGAAAAGGGTCACCAGCTAGAGTTACTGTGATCATAAATCAAACTTCCTGTCTCAGATCCCCCAGAAACCTAGGTATCATCACCCAGATTGGGGGAAAAAGCATACATCAAGTCCCAGAGTCCAGGGGACAAAAGAGGTATGTCAGGAAGCCCAAACTACAGCCCCCTCTCATGCGTGGCATTTTTTTTTTTTGATCTGTGACAAACAAGTACATTCCTGCCCCTGTCAGAGACAGGCCTGCTTCTTACACCCCGCACACTGGGCTTGTGCCCAAGAGAACTGTAAGCCTCCCTCAATTAGGGAGGCCACCAGGAGCCTAACAGACTTCTTGGGACAACCAAAGAGAAAACAGGGATGGGAGGGATGGTCACAGGTTCATAACAAGGGAGCCAAGTGGGGAAACCAAACAGAGCACGCTGGCCAGCGCCCATGGGTGCATCCAGACAAGCACACGTGCAGTTTGGAGCACTGAGGACCCGTCTGCAGCACTGCAAACTGCACACACTGCACATGCAGGCATTTGCTATGTTCCTAATTTGCAACACGGGGGTTCACACCAGGAGATCCGAGTGTCAAAAAAAACCTGTGCACTGCCTGAAACCAGAGCCTGGCCAGCCAGAGCCAAGCTCCAGCCGCTGGCCAGACTCTGCATGCTTGGCTCGCCACTGATGGACCCCCAGGACCAGAGGTAAATCCCCAGCCTCCCCTCCCCTACCTGGAGTAACTTGCCACACGCCAGAGTGCATGTCGAGGGGAGTTCCCCAGGAACAACTAGCAGCGGCACAAATATGTGCTGCTGCTAGTCGTCTCCGGGAAATGCACGTTCTCACTTGTGGGGACGTGACCTATGAGACCAAAGAGCCTGCGGACACTGCCCAGTGAAACTCTGCCCAGAGATGTGCATGGAGGAGTGACAGGAAAACACCCCACTCCTCACCTCCCCAGTTGGAGACAGGATAGAGGGCTAGATGGACCACTGGTCTGACCCAGTATGGCACTTCTTATGTGCTGAGCAACCAACCTGCGCTGTGGGTGTCAAAGCTGCGTAGGGACTCCCAAAACTAAACAAGTGGGAACACATAAACTAAGTAATAAAATACCCCATACATCCTTTGTTAAATGGAAGATGGGAGAGATGGAAGTAGAGAGAGAAAGAAGCAAATATAGAGGAGAAGGTAATACATTTATTTTATAGGGACATGGGGGGAAAAGCAGCTGGGAAATGAAAAGTTGGAGGAAAGTGGACTTTTAAACATGTCTGACCTAAGCTGTCAGGATGTCATATCAGCAGCACTTGGTGATCCTTGAAGCCAGGCGTCAGCAACCTTTTAGCAACAGGCGGGCAAATTAAGGCACATCAGTTCCAGGGCAGGCCAGTGTTTGCAACCCTGCTACTACTGTCACCCCAGCTTTGCAGGCCAGATGTAATCTCTCGGAAGGCCACATCCAGCCTGTAGGCTCTATGTTGCCAATCCCTGATCTAAGCCATAACCACCAACTTTCTCAGGGACAACTTGAAAGCTGTTCAGTATTCTAAAATTAACTTTTATAAAAGAAAGTAGCTTAAAAGTGGGCTGCAGGGCAACAAACTGATTTTGAAACAGCAGCTGGGTTGGAGATTATTTTTATTCCTTTGGCCTTTCAAAAACTGAAGTGCAAATGTTATCTAGGGAACAAGCTATATGCAGTAAAATACAGTAAAGATAAGAGAAAAGCAAATTACTGAGCGGCATTTTAATATTAATATGCCATTCTAGAGAGTAGCATCTTACTACACTTCTGTAGCAGTTACAGGTACTCAAACTTTAGGTTCAAGTCTCAAAACACATCTTGACTGGTATCAATTTTACCTTAGGGAAAGGCTGGTCCACTCCACCAAATAATCAAAAGAGTCACCTTACCTCTGCAGGGTCTCTCTTTGGTGACAGTGTACAGGTCAATGTGTTTTCACCCATGTTGTACGGATACTGCTTTAGGAAGCAGTACATAGATTTAGCTGACTCAGGACTATCGAGCTGAAGAATTGCCTTAAAAAAAACACAAACCCATACTTTATTCTCCAGGTATAGTTAATGCTTAAAACCAAAACAAAGTAACAATTATTGTTCAAGTCTGATTTATTTAGTTGAGACCTCGAATAGAGGTTTACCAAATAAAGTTGCTATAACATCAGACTCATTTTCCCATTTTTACAAGTATTTCTAGAATATGTTCTATTCATTCATTAAAAAAAAAAAAAAAAGTATTTTTCTGATAGGACACCAAAGGGATTACAAATCTGAACAAAGGATGTAACTTCTTCTTAAAAGGATTACGTTAAAGATCTTTCTCCTTCCTGAGCTGATGTTTAAAATGGTCTTTGGGAATGATAAAGAGCAACAGCACCAAATTTGGGTGGACCCACTTTTCTTCCCCAAGTATATGTGCAAGCTTCTGACTCTTTAGTTTCACTACGATATTGCCCTAATACCCTTCTTTCAGGGCTGGGGAAAATGCACTAATGTGAGTGAACTATCATTATGCTGGTGCATAAAAAAAGGAAGTACATCTGACTATCATCAATAGAGGAAAGCAATAAAGTCCATCAAATGTATTAAAAAAAAAAAAAAAAGAAGTTCCTCTCCATTCGTTCAGTAATAATGACTTCAGTGGTTACCTATAATAATAGGTATAAGAATTTCAGATAAAAATGGTGATATTAAGCCGACAATAACCCTTTAAAAGCTGCTCCAGCTAAAAACATTTTTTTCCGGACAGGTCTCACATTTCTGCTCCTAAGCATGAATGATCGGGGTGTCTCTGATGGAATCGCTTTCTGTCAGAAAACGCTGATTCAATGGAACTGATGCTCAACAAGATTTTTCTGAAAACCCAGAAGCATCCAGCTTGCTCCATATCCCTGTCTGACAACAGGATTTATTTCACTTTCTTATTTTAATTTTAAAAATGACTAAGAACAGCTGCTACTAAAATATTAAACACGAATAATAAAAGTATAAAATTAAAAAAAATACAAAGGGTCAATATCAAAACATTATTTCAAGACATCAATATGTAGCATTCTGAATTTCTCTAACCAATTATTATTCTACAGGATATTTTAACATTCCCACCTTGTATTCTTAAATAGATTTTTTTTCCCCCAACATTTCAAATTAACTCTTGTAATAGGCATTCTTGGCTTCTAGCACCTCTATTTCCAATTTCCAAGGCTCATACTTGGAAGAGTATCTATCTATAAGAACGTAAGATTCTCCAGAACCTGTCAAAATTCCTCCAACAGGACCGGAACAAGCTACAAAACCTTTTCTCCAGCAAGCAGCTGTGAGAAGCAAAGGCCCATATTTTAGTCTTCAAACATTGACCTCTCAAATAGCAGCACATTTTTGGTTTTAGCAGATCATCAGATCAGGTGACGTGACCTTTTCTTCCCCCGCTTCTGCCTTCAGATGAAGGGCCTCATACATCAAGAACAGTATTTACCTTCTTTTTATTTTTCAACACAATATAGTGATCCACTTTCCCAAATCGAAGTCCCACACAGACGACTTCAAGTTCTGTGTATCCGTCATCTGGTAAGTTACCAAGATGCACAAACTGATTATGTAGGGCTTCTGTATTTTCCTAAGTATGGGAAAGAAAAATACAAAAACTGAAATGATGAATTAATAAATTGAACTGGCAAGCAAAGAAAGTCATGTGAAAATCCTCTGGATATAACTGAGATAATATCCATATACCCAGTATGGGGGGGGTTGCCAATATACTGCCAGAGACGCTTTCATCATCACTAATGATGGAGACTCCAGCGCAAAGGATACAAAAAGGTCTTTTGATGGCAGGTAAGGTTTTACAGAACTCATCTGGTATTAAAATGGACAGATGACATTGATAACATGATGGGCAATACCAGGAGTACTCCTAACAAGCAATTTTAGCACTGAGTGATTTATGCAGTACCAGAAAGGAAGATCCTTATTAGACACAATGACCAGTATCTGGAGGGATATTGCTGGAATCCTTTTTTGGGAGTCTTGAGCTACTCAAATCTCAAAGACTTGAAAGGATTTATGTCTTTTTAAAAGCAGAAGAAACCTGAGGGAGACCCTTTGTTTTTTCTTCCTATCACACAAATTTTTACTAGAGGTGGAAGACAAGTCTTTTTACAAGCATGAGCAGACAGATCATTCTTTGATGAGCGCTCTGGTGTTTCTAACCCAACAAACAAGGAAGAGACACGCATGGCTCTCTCCAAAAGCAGCCTTTTTAGTTAAGATTGCAGAGCTCTCTAAAAAACACAGTGTATTGAAAACATCTTTCTACCACATGCTTCTCAGCCAGATACAGCAAGTGTGTCTGCATTGTATGCTAACATCCCTAGGCAGCTGCTCCCGAGTGCACAGGAGACAGGTTTTGTGAGTGTAGCTGCATGGGGATATCCCTGGAGATGCTTCACTGCTGGTGCATATAAATGAGAGCAGGTGGCCACAGGCATGCTCTCCTTTCTGAGAATAACAAGAACACAAAGTATATATACTCAATGCACCTCTGATATGTCCATCGTCTAAAGACATTATTACCTCTCACATCAATCTTTGAAGCCTGGAGACATGCCAATTTAAACTCAGTTCCAAAAACTTAGACACCAAGTAAAGACAATTTCCTCAAAGAAGGGAGAAAGGAAGTGACATCACTTCTGTATCAACTTATTCAGTCTCTACCTATCTACAGACAGTGAAGAATACACAGTGCACAGTTAGAAACACTGCAACTTCTGACTCTGCTACAGACAATGAGAAGGATTTGGGGGAAAGTGGCATGACCAAGGCCTTTATTTTCTTTTGGGGGGCACAGGAGGACATCCTGGGTGTAGACACAATCCCAAAGGATGCTGCAACTAAAAAAGTAACCTAGGAGGCACTGAACATGAATATGCATTAACAGTAGGAAAAAAGATGGATAAGTGCTTAAAAAGTGTTGACCTTGAGAGCCAAGCATGCTACAACTCTAATAAGGTTTGAAGAGGACAAGTATTTGCAAACAGAATGAAAGAGATTCTCCTAGGACTCTTGGTGAATGTTTAATACCTGCATTCACACACTTTGCATCCAAGTTAAGGGCACAGAATCATAGAACCAAAACGGGACCTGTAAGATCATCAAATCCAGTCCCCTGCTGTGGGCAGGAAGTTATTGGGCTCAGATGAGCTCGACAAGGTGCCTGTCCAGGCATGCTTACCCATTGCTCTCCTCCCTCTTTGATTGTGCTCTATGTGGTTTCCTGACCGACTACAATGGAATTCTGATTACATAAAAAGTGTAAAACATAAATAGTACAAAAAAGTAAAAAAGACTTTTGCTTAAAAATATTAAAATTTAAATTAAACATCATGAAAAAAAGTGTTTACACAAATTTAAGTAGCTCTGATAATGATCAACCTAACTGCTGTGAAATGTAAAATTATGAAAATGACTACATTTGTACTCTGTTTTTAAAGAAGTGTGTACATTACCTTACTGCTGGTATCTTTAATCATAGAAGTAAATATAGCTTCCTAAAAAGAAAAGGAATATGGGTTAAAACTTCTAAACTTAAAAAAAAAAAAAAAAATGGTTGGCAAGTTAAAGAATCCCATTGACTCTACCAATAACTTTTTCAGATTGTGTTTTGATATTTTAAAACAGGCAGCAACATTTCTGAAGATCATTTTAGATTGGTATTGCACCCCCTCACCCCCAAAAAATATTTCATTATGAACTCTGCATTCTTGTTACAAGAACAAGATGTTTGCAATTCTGTTCACTGAAATGCTTGAAAAGGGAATAACAAAAAATACTTGGAAAATACCAGGCTTCAAGTCTAAAAATGAGACACTCAAAGAAGTAGTGTTAGATAGCATGGATAAAAAGATTTGCAAGGAAAAGAGGGCAGAGACATGGCAAATAGGCTACCACTAGACTCAGACAGCAAGATCCAAATGAATATTAAGCATAGGGAGGTTATCTAGAATAGGGACGCAGGCTGGCAGGAAAGAAGGATAAAGTGATTTTAATTAAGCTACCTATTCTATTTTTAGTATAAGTTTTGAATAAGTTTCACTAACCTCATCTTTTATGTTCTTGTATTCAGGCACCATATTAATGCAGAGCTGATTCCCCTCCACAGACATTGGGAAGCAGGTATAAAATTTGACCATGGAATCTGCAGATTTTCTATTGATTTCCAGATATGCCTTTTAAACGGAAAAAAAAGAGCATAAGTGTCCTGTCAAGCACATTATGAAAGCAAAACTGCCCCCTCCTCTGACTTCTTATAGCTGTACGTTTCACAAATATCTCGAAGGGCTTATTTAGATGATGTTAATCTATTGGCCATTTTTAAAAAACAAAAACAAACGAGAATACCTTTTTATGAGAAGATAAAATTAAAACATCTTTCAGTCCTCCAAATGGCTTTGCTAGATTGGAAACTTCCTCAACAGAATACCCTTTTTCAGGCAAGTTCGAAATAAGAACTACACACATATCATCAAGATCCTGCAAACAAACAGAGGTACAGATATTCACTCACTTTACCAGTGGTGTAAATCCAAATTGCTAGATATCTTTTTGCTCTTTACCTTAAAAGTACATTCTTCGCCAGTTAAAAGCTATGTTGTACTGCATAGTTTAATAGCAGTAATTTCAGGAATAAACACACATAGGAATACTGTAATTATCTGAAAGCAAGCATTACAAACCCAGAAAATTTCAAAGTTAAGATTAAACAAAAAAGAAATACATATGTGTTAGATTATGGAAATACAAAACAATAAAGAAGGAGTTTCAGGTATGATGAACTGACATGGAAGAAAGCACAAGAGAATGGGGAAAATGCTCTATACCAGTGATTCTCAATCATGATGCTGCAGCACCCTGGGGTGATGCAAGATGATTTTCAGGATACAACACAGTATTTGCACTGTTAGATGTACAAATAGTGCAACATACTTAAAGATAGGCTACAGATATAGGTGGACCTTGACAGGCTGGCAAACTGAACAGATCAGAATCTGATGAAGTTCAACATCGAGAAATGTAAAGTGCTGCACCTCAGGATGAACAACCCCCAACACACCTACAGGCTTGGCGGCACCAAGCTGACTAGCACCACAAATGAAAGAGACCTGGGGGGTAACAGCAGACCACAGTATGAATATGAGCTGGCAGTGCGATGCTGTAGCCAGCAGGGCAATTAATACTGTGGCATGCATCAATCGATGCATCTCCAGCAAAACCAAGGAGCTGTTTGTTCTGCTCTGCTCAGCACTGGTGAGACCACAGCTGGAGTACAGCGTCCAGTTCTGGGCACCACACTTTAACGAGGACGTGGACAACCCCATGAGAGTCCAAAGAGCCACCCACATGATCAGTCTTACACAGCAAGTCATGCGAGGAAAGACTGAGGGATCTGGGACTCTTCAACTTGAGTAAAAGAAGGCTGGGAGGGGACCTGGTAGCAGCTTACCGCTACACTAGGGGAGTACATCAGGGGCTCGGTGAGCAACTGTTCACTAGGGCACCCAAGGGGAAAACCAGGAGTAATGGCCACAAACTCCTGGAAGACCGATTCAGGCTCAACTTAAGAAAAATTTCTTCACAGTCAGGGTGTCCAGACTGGATTAAGCTCCCTCCAGTGGTGGTGCAATCACTTATCCTGGAAATCTTCAAGAGGAGACTGGACAGTCACCTTGCTGAGGTCACCTGACCCCAGTCGTCTTTCCTGCTTGGTGCAGGGGGGCTGGACCCGATGATCTTCCGAGGTCTCTTCCAGCCCCTTACAATCTATGAAACACCTACAGGTGTGTTACAAAATAAACCCAAAGATTTCAAATATGAAACCAGTGTGTTAAAAAAACTAGTCTAATCTGTACATCTGCCTCTCCCCAACATTGTCTAATTTTGTGAGGTCCTGTATATATGTATAAATAGATCTGCTTTAGCCTCTTTTCACTAACACTGAATTTGACCTTGTTTCCCAGATTCAAGTAACATTTTTGGGCTGAACATGAAAAACTAACCGTGCTGGCTGGCTCAGGTGGTTCTTCTTTCTTTGTAGTCTCTGCAGTAGCTTCTTTAAAAAAAAAAAAAAGAGAAAGAGAGAGAGAGAGAGCGCGCGCGCGCTTTAGGTTAGCAACTTTCTTAAGCTACCATGAAAGCGTGTTTATAAATCTATGAAATGCCTATCAAAATATTCTCATGAAAATGCTTGTTGCTTAACTGTGTCAAATTAAATGTGAAATTATTATCCTAAAGTTTTAGGATTTCATTTTTCTAGTCTGATCTGGTTTTTCCATAACACAAAATCACAATTGTGCACCTCAACTATAAACGTAATTGTATTTTCATCAGTGTGCTCTAGGAAAAGTTAAAAAAAATCTCAAAAGCAGATGAATACTTAATAAAAGCAAAGAGCAAAGAATAGAAGGGAACTCCAATTAAATATAAAGGCATGCAGGCATGTTTAGAGAAAGTCTCCCTTAGGCTCCTGGCACATGTTAACACAATGGCATGACTGGGATCTGAGGAACTTTATCCCCCACCCCCAAAACTGTCATGCATGGCAGGATGCCCAATTTCTGGGATGGGGCATCCAATTCCCCAGATCCCAAATGTACCACTGCTGGTCCAGGACTGTCCCCAGCCCGATCCTGAGGACTGGGCAAAGACTGGCTATTTCCTGGACCCCAGGGAGTCACAAACTGATTAGAACTTCAGTGATAAGATGCATTGCAAAAAGGGCCAATTTAGATTTGTAAACTGCGGAACTGAGATTAAATGAGTTGGTGACTGTGTTGGAAACAGAATATGTAGAAACCCTTCCTCCTTTGTTCTAACTGCATGTAAATAAATCTCTCGTGTTGCATTGGATGCACAGATGAGAAGTGCTGGACACGTGTAAGTACTACGCAAACCAGACATTCATATTTTTATTTCATTCCTCCCCACACCCATTGATGTAGAAGTGTTACAGTCTAATCCGTGAACCTACCTGAAGCATTTTCCTTCTTGATACTTTCAGCTGGCTTCATTTCAATACTGACTTTGGCTTCAAGATTTTCTGCATGAAAATCATAATCATAGAAAGTTAGGGTTGAAGGGACATCAGGAGGTCGCATCTAGTTCAACCCCGTGCCCCAAGCAGGACCAGCCCCAACAACATCATCCCAGCCAAGGCTTTGTCTAGCCCAGTTTTACAGATCTCCAAAGATGGAGCGTCCACCACCTCTCTGCGTAACCTGTTCCAGTGTTTTACTACCCTCCTAGTGATAAAATATTCTTCTTTAGTTTGGAAAAAAAAACACAGACCAGCTTATGACCAAACTAGAAAATAGACAGATTTACCTTTGTTGGTAATGGTCTCCTTTGACTTGTCCGATTCTGCCACGACTACTGGAGATTGAACAATTTGCTCTAAAAGAAAAAAAAAACCCAAACAAACGAGGCAGATAAATATATTGATGTCATAAAATAAAATAATTGGATGATGATAGAAGGCAAAATCTACCTGGCATAGCTGCAGGTTTACTTGTTTCTTTGGGGTTGGTCTCTGCTGCCTTCTTTATCTCCGCAGCTTTCTTGCCCTCCGCCACCTTCTTTGTCTCCACAACTTTCTTGCCCTCTCCAGGCTTCTTTGCTTCTGCAGCTTTCTTACCCTCTCCAGGCTTCTTTGCTTCTGCAATTTTCTTGCCTTCCCCAGGCTTCTTTGCTTCTGCAGTTTTCTTGCCCTCTCCAGGCTTGCCCTCCCCAGGCTTCTTTGCTTCTGCAGTTTTCACACCCTCTCCAGGCTTCTTTGCTTCTGCAGTTTTCACACCCTCTCCAGGCTTCTTTGCTTCTGCAGTTTTCACACCCTCTCCAGGCTTGCCCTCCCCAGGCTTCTTTGCTTCTGCAATTTTCTTGCCTTCTCCAGGCTTCTTTGCTTCTGCAATTTTCTTACCCTCTACAATCTTACCCTCTGCAGCTTTCTTCTTAGGTTCCCCATGCTTCTTCTCGTGACCTATAGACTTCTTCGGATCAACAGTCTTCTTTTCATTATATTTTACTGCATTAGGAAAAAAGAGAACACACTGCTTATTATTTCAACACATTTAACCTGGCTAGTTTGCAAACAAAAACAGAATCTAATATGGCTCCTGCAGGATGGTTAATCCAAGGACCAACTGCCCAGTCCTTCAGACTAGCAGTCAGCAAAGTTTTCCAGCAGTGAGCCAGAGCAACCAAGCTCGAATACAAGGGGGAATTGGTGCTAGGAAACGGACACTACTGTTTCTCCTTCCTGTTGCTTCTTCCTGCTGCCTGGGCAAAGCAACCAGCTACACCCCTCTGGGGCAAGTCCCACTCTGCTGCTGAAACCCCAGCTCTGCGGACCAGATCCAATAGCTCCAAAGACCAGAACCAAAGGCCCTGCTACGCCAAACCATCTTTTCTCCCTTCCTTGGGCAGAGCACAGGTTCATTTTAATTAAAATGGCCAAGATGAACATGAGTCACCAATGCAATGCCGCAGCTGGTAAAGCAAACCAGACTCTGGCTTACATCCATAGATGCTTCAAGTAAATCTCAGGATGTCATCCTCCTCTTGTACTCAGCCTTGGTGAGGCTTCAGCTGGAGTCCTACATCCAGTTCTGGGCTCCACAATTCAGGAAGGATGTGGAGAAGCTTGAGAGACTCCAGAAGAGAGCCACATGCATGATCAGAGGGCAGGAGAATAGAGGCTGAGAGCTACGGGACTCTTCAGCCTGGAAAAGCGCAGGCTCAGGGGTGACCTGGTGGCCACCTATAAGTACATACAGGGATCTGGAGGAACGCCTGTTCACCAGAGCGCCCCAAAGGATGACAAGGTTGAATGGTCACAAACTCCTCCAAGACTGTTTTAGGCTGGACATAAGGAAAAACTTCTTTACTGTCCGAGCCCCCAAGGCCTGGAATAGACTCCCCCCAAGAGGTGGCACCTACTCTGGACTCCTTTAAGAAGCGTTTGGATGCTTATCTTGCTGGGATCCTTTGACCCCAGCTGACTTTCTGCCCTTGGGGCAGGGGGCTGGACTCGCTGATAACCCAAGGACCCTTCCAGCCCTAATGTCTATGAAATCTATGAAAACGTAGGAGAAAGGACTTGATCTTTCTTTATGCTGATATACTGCCAAACTCTATACATGTTCAATAATCATTAGGCCTCGCATTTTGAGGCCAGAGTCAGTTTGTGAAGCAGGATCCTTCATTTGTTACACGTGCTTTACTGAGAAACAGGACAAATTCCTTGCTTATGGACAGCCTTATGGCAAAAAGGAGTCTTAAAACCTGCAGATTTGAATTTTCAGGACAGATACTGTTCGTGCTAGATGCTGCAAAACCTGGCCAATTAGCAATTATTTCCTCCAACCCATTAGATAATGTGATGGAAATAAACAGCACTCAAAAAAGATCAGTATTAACCTCTAACACTAAGTAGTAAACAAAACAGAACATGTAGCTTGCCAAAAAATACTATTTTCACCTTATTTCAGTAGCAGAACCTGCAATATCAGGTGTCTATTCTCACTGTTTTCTCCTTTTGGGATGAAAAGGCAGGCTCCTTATAAGAGTATATCACCACTTGCAGTGCAGGCTCATTCCAGATTCTAGGGCAGAGGAGCTATGGCTGAAAGTGAATGACCTGGATCCTACTCCAGCTTCCCGACGTAAATGTCCTGCTGTCTGCGGAGGCCACCTTCCCTCGCTGCTCTTGTGGGCAAAGACTAAACCTTCCTGAATCTGTAAGTAGGTCTATCCAGGATGGCATTACCATATTAAAACAACTGCCACAGCCATGTTTGGGGCATGGCACAAGCAGACAAGAGGGAGGGCTCTGGAAAAAAGGTCAAGATTCACTGCCTTAGAGCTTAAGCACTTCTGCTTTAGAAGCAAAGTCTTCTGTGAATATTTTCTCAAGAATCCAAGTGCTCATTCTCTGTCAAGCTTGAAGGTCTATTGCCTGCTGGCACCATGTTTCCTACCTACTTCTTGTTTACTTAATTATTTAAAAACTTGTGCGCTTAAATTGTACAGCCTTGACTGGGATGCTATAATTGGGGCCGGTCCTGCTTGGAGCAGGGGATTGGACTAGATGTGACCTCCTGAGGTCCCTTCCAACCCTAATTTTCTATGAGTCGAAAAGCAAGCCATTAACAATATTCACATTATAATGCATTTTGAATCCCACAAGAGTCCCAAGTACATTACCAATGAAGGCCAGATAGGAATCACTTCATCCACGACTGATCTACACCCACTTCTGACAAATAATGAAATGAGACAAGGGCTTTTGGTGGTACCTTTTACTGGCCCAACCATATAGTGGAGGGAAAATCTGGACAAGCTTTCAGGCATAAAGCAGCCTTCCTTATGAACAGTTAGGACAGGAAAGGCCAACCTGAGACACGTATGCCATACATGTGGGATGCGCAGCCTGTGTGCCACATGGCAGATTATGGAGGGTGCTGGCACTACAATAGCAGATAGGGCAAGGAGCAGAAAGCAAAGCAAGCAAGACAGCAAGTAGAGGAAGATGACGAGAACGATGCTCAGGCCCTGGACAGACTGATATGCCCAAGACCCCGCACACCCCTAAGAATGGCTCTGCCTATTAAACACGATGGAAGACAAGGAAACAAGGACAAATACAGACAGGGGAATTTCTATACATAAAATGCAATGATTAGTCAGGAAAGGTCACTGCAATTGAAATCTTGGGTCATAAGAAAGCATTATGGTTTTGTTTGGGGTTTGTTTGTTTGTTTAGCTACCATGAATTGTTAGAAACTTAAATCTACAACTCAAGTGAAAGAGTTCCCCGAGCAGCACGGTTCCATGCCAGGGCAGTGGATTCAGTGATGCTTCAGGGGCAGACACACCAACTGAATTATCAGCAACATATACTTCAAGCACCTTAGCAGTATTCACATTCAACACCATCACTGCTTTTATCAAGTCACATCTTTCATTGAATGCTGACATCGCTCTGCATCTGCCCCAACAACTCTCCATCAAATTTACAGACCTATGAGGATCCCTCTTCCTCACACACTGTACACTCCGATTTTCCCCAGCTGGTTTTGAGGGAAAATACACAAGCTATTCATATAAGCAAATACAATAAAAACCAACTCCCTCCCAAAAGAGGTGGTGGGAAGGAATTACCAGATAAAGAGTGCCTAGAACTCACCTATAGTAGTTTTAGTTATCTTGACGGTAGTCTTGTTTCCATCTTTTCTAATAGGAGAAAGAAAGAAGCTGAGAAATGACTGGTGGGTTTTGTAATAGTTAAAACAATTTGACGAATGTAAAAATATTAGCAAGAAAAAATGATTTTCAGGCATTACTGTTTCAAAGAATCCCTAGCAGGGACGTACTTATGCATGTATATTAACACTTACTTTGTGTCTGGGGGAGCTTTTTTCACATTCTCTGGTGTCTTCTTTATGGTTACTTTTACCTTTAATTTACAGGAAAAAAATAAGAAAAACCCTTACGTTATTTAAGTCTTTTCTATTACTACATAGGTCCTTTCCAGAGCATAAAAGCTTATTAAATCTATCCACCAACAGCCATTTTTAGCCATAATTAAGCAACAAAAACTGCAACTAAAGAACTGGCTATTTTAAAAATACAAAATTGTACATTTAGACTAATCTCCTCTAAAGAAAGATAGCATAGTAAGCTTAATTTACCGAGAATATATATCGTTTTCAACATTAATTTTGTAAATCAAGCTACCTTAAGAAAACAACAAAGCATTTCTCTCCTCTTCAACATCCGACTTACCGGAACAGAAGCAGTTTTTGGTTTTTCTGCTACATTTATTTTCACGCGTCTCCCATTTACCACGACTGGCACCGTTTCACCATATTTCACAGCCGCTATCACTGCCTCTTTGTAGTTCATTTCTAAGAAGGCCTAAAAGAAATTACAAGTTATGGCTTTTTCTATTTTAATTATTTGCCCTAATGTTGAAAACTGAAACCCACTGGTGCTTTTTTAGCAGATCTGTTCACACCACATGATTCACAACCTGGAAGGTCAGAGTTAACATACCAAGCTCTTGCAAAATGATCCATAGGATATTACATATCTAGAACCAATCAGGACACTTTAGGGAAGTGGTTCTCAACATTTTTGGACTCAAGTGTGCCCTTGTTGTGAAGGTGGCTACCAGCATCCTGGGCTGCACTGGCAGGACCATTGCCAGCAGATGCAGGGAAGTGATTCTTCCCTACGTTCAGCAGTGGGAAGGCCACATCTGCAGTCTTGTGTCCAGCTATGCCCCCCCCCCACCACAGAAAGGATGTGGACACATTGGAAAGAATCCAGTGAAGGGCAACAGAAACGGTTTGGTAGCCAGGGCACATGACTGGTGAGGAGAGACTGAGGGAACTGGGCTGATTTAGTCTAGAAAAGAGAAGACTGAGGGCGATTGAAGAGCAGCCTTCAACTATCTGCAGGGGGGTTGCAGAGAGGATGGAGCTGGGCTGTTCTAAGTGGCAGATGACAGAACAAGGAGCAATGGGCTCAAGTCGCAGCAAGGGAAGTTGAGGTTGGATATTAGGAATAACTCTCTCACAAGGGTGGTGAAGCACTAGAACACCTAGACAAAACCTTGGCTGGGATGATGTAGATGGGGCTGGTCCTGCTTTGAGCAGGGGGCTGGACTAGATGTGACCTCCTCAGGTCCCTTCCAACCCTCCTTGTCTGTGATTCTATGATTCAAAGCACACCTCCATAACTTTTGTGATTTGGAATGTCACCCAATTTGAAAAGCTAGGTTTCGATATTATAGTGCTTACCTCCTTGCTGGAATGCCAGGCAGCAGGGGTGGAAAATTATTCAGGCAGGGACAAGCCTAAGCCTGTGCTTATCCAATTAATTTATCTGCTTATTTCCTCGCATGTCAGGGCACCCTTCAAGGAATTTGGCAGCATACCAAGGTGCCCTGGCACACTGGTTGAGAATGACTGCCTTAAGATAATAATACTTAGGGGCACAGACTTGCTAGTGCGCGTAGTTTTCCACAATGAACAAAGCAATGTACATTTCTGTGTGTCGATAGGCATCTTGGAACATAACTTACCTCATTCCTAGAACGAAGCACCAGGAGGTCACTAACTTTACCAAATGGCTGGACAATTTTTTTAATGTCTTGATCTGAAAAGCCATCATCTGGTAAATCAGAGATATGAAGAACTGTTCCACAACTCAGAAGTTTATCTCTCAACAGCTGTAAATAGAAAAACAACCCATCCATAAGTCACTGTCATTAACAACAGAATTGTTATTACAGCCCTCCAAATTCCAACCCAATTAACTGTTGAGTTAAATGATGGAAGGCTTCCTTCATTATTTATATTGCTATTATTTTACAATTAAACTGTATTAATAGTAATACTCCCACCAAGGCTATAACTGCATTCTTTTAAAATTACCTTCTAAAGCTTTTAGCATGGTATAAGACCACAGCATAGCATAACATCAGCCCTATAACTTATTTGCATATATTAAGACTAACAGTTTTTAGTCTTCTGATTTTAGGAAGTGGAAGGGGCTGCACAGGTTCACAGATATCATTCAGTTTCCTTAACAGATTATACCAGTGGTTCCAAACCATGGCACCTTTTCAGAGATGCTGCCAGATAAAACTATTCCATGCACCTTATGCAGAGCCAGATGGGGAAGGGCTGCAGAAGGAGTTATCTGGAAAAAAAATGCAGGTAGGAGTAGGTATTTTTGCCGCAGCCCTTTCTGGTCCAGCCCTCCATGCTCCTTGAAGAAGTGGGCAGTTGCACCTGGCAGAGGTTGTTCTTCCAGGCTGCCAACAGGGCTGCACAAGGAAGGCTGCAGCAAGAGCTCCCGATCCTTCCTGCAGTTGTTTTATGAGATAACTCTAAAGCAGGCAGCAGCACCAGCTCCTGCTTCAGCCCTTCTTGATCCAGTTCTGTATGAGGCATGCAGGGTAGTTTCACCTGGTTGTAGTGGCAGCAGAGAACCACTGACATAAGCTGAAGCAGTATAATAGCTGTCCTCAACCAGGACACAGCCAAATTCAGAAGAGGGAAAGGGCTCCTTGAATCTAAAAAGGCTGAGAACTACTGGGCTATAGAAGCTTGACCTTTTTTCTGTCATACACTTAACAACTGGAAGTGATTTGATTTCAGCGGCATGACTGATTGCACCCCAACACAACTACACAGTGGTAAGTAAGAGCAAATAAATTAGCCTTTGGCTAGGTCCCCACAAATTAAATAGAGGGCTCGGTGGTTAAGCACTGGACTAAAACTTGGGAGACATGAATTCAGTCCTGCCATAGATTTCCCGTACAACTAGAGACAAGTCTCTCAGAACCCTACATGTAAAATAGGGAAAGTACTTTCTGCCTCCTGCCCTTGTTACCTATCTCCTGTTTAGACTGTGAGCTGTTCTGTACAGCAGCATTTCTCAACCTGTGGCTCGCGACCCAAAAGTGCGTCACAAGAATATACAAAAGGGTTGCGAACAAACGATAAAAATGGATTCTCCTTTAAAAGGAGAAAAGCATGGGAAACCGTGGCTTTTCCCTTGCAGGATGGCAGAGTTCCAGCCTTCAAGGGGCTGCTTGGGACCCTCCATGTCCCCCACACAACCCTGTCCCATGCACCCACCCCGTGCCCCACACACCGGGGGGCTGGGACCTGGGGCAGTGGCAGCGGGTCGGGAGTGAGGAGCACCGCGACGGGACCGGCCATCGATATTTACAAATGGGTCCTGGTACAAAAGAAGTTGAGAACCACTGTCCTCCAGTGTGTACAAGCAACTGTTTAGTATGATGGAGTCCTCAACTTGGATGTCTCTCAACACTATTGTAATATACTGTATTTACTCAATTAGATGAGGATTTTCCCCCCCCATTTAACATGGAGGGGAACCCTTGCCTTACAACTAAACACAAGACAGCGGAGTTGGGGGAGAAGAGTGGTGTTGCAAGCAGCTACTGTGGCTCCGATCCTAATCCAGGGCAGGGACTGAAGCTGGTGCTGCCTTCCCCGACCCTGCTGTCTCCGAGCATCCTGCCACTTCCCACACAGCCCCGTCCCTGCTGCCTCCCCACATGCCACCTTTCTCTCTCTCCTCCCCTCTACCGCACTCCTTACCTTTGCTCCACACCTGGCAGGCTCCATCCCAGAGGCAGCCTAGGGCACAGAGCATGGCTCCAGCCTGGTCCCATAGCAGTGGCATGCATCTGGCACTGCTGTTCCTCCAGCCCAGCTCAGCAGCATCGGCTCCATGCTGCTGTGGGGCTGGGCTGGAGTCATGCTCTGTGTCCCCAAGCTGCAACAGGGACAGAGCTTGCTGGCACAGAGCATAGTGTGGAGGGGGAAGAGTTTGGGTTGGGGAGTGAGCCTGAGGCTGCAGGTAGTAGAAGTAGCAAGGAGGGAAACGGGAGGGGGAATCAGGGCAACCTGAGGCTATCTGCCCCTCACTGCCTGCCCCACTGCTTCCACAGTGCCTGTTCCCTACCACCTGCCCCATTACTGCCCCCCCTGCAACCTACCCTACCACATTCTCCCCTTACTGCCTCTCCCACTGTCTGCCCCTTACTGCCCCCCTTATCAGCCCCACCTGCAGTACCAGGGAGGGGACAAATTTCAGATGATCCTCCAACAATCAGATTCCATACCTAGAAAGTTATAATAAATGTATAAGTTTTCTATGGTACAATTCAATTATTGGGGGGGGTTGTTTTACATGTAGGATTGTCTTGTATTTGGGTAAATACAGTAAGTCATCACTATTAATAGTAAGAACTGTAACAAGCACAATAGAAATGCCTATTAATTAGTCAGTGCTGCACTGTTCTTATTTCTGAATAATGCTGGAAAAGAGAATTCAGACTAGAAAAGCAGCGAAGTCAGAGATCAGAACCTGTCTATATCTGCTGAGTAATTTTCAGTTTTCAACTCATCCTTGTAGGATTGCCCATCAAATTTACCTGAAAAATAAGTAAATACAGAGTAGTCCAGTCCCAGGACTGAAAAAAGGCTGTTCGGATTACATTTGGGTAAAATGTGCATGATTTTCACTCAGTGCACAGTGTGGTGGTCTTAGCCCCAAAACTGACCCGCTTCCCTCATTTTCAAGTCGACCTTTAGCAGCTGCTTTCTGTTCATTCTTTCTGGCACAATTAAACAGGATACAGCAAGTTCAAAGTAGATAGTTACCATGTCAGGTCCCCTTACATACGTTATCAGTATGTAATACAGTTACTATGGAGCTAACTGGAATAAACTACAAGGCAGAGATTAAGAATGAAAGATACTGTTGCCCAAAACCACCATCCAGATGAAGGATATTGGCTACAATGTAAATAACCATGAACAAACCAGAACTGACAGTGCCTTTACAATTAAAGAAATTATGCACTTAATATGGTGTGCCTGCACATGGAGTACACTGTAACTCCATTTACACAGCAATCTGTACAGAACCAGCAAACCAACTGTTTAAAGGGAATAGTTTCACCATTCCCCTTCTCCTCCCCCCAATTAACCTTAAAAAGGAAATATATACTTTTCAAAATCACAGTGAAAATATTAAGACCATACCCTGTTATAAGGAACAGGGCGAGGATCGCTGGTTCCACCAGGTGCATTTTCCCCATCGACATCCATCCCCATCCTTTCTGACATCTCAGTAGTTCCAGACTTCATTTTAGAGGCAGCTGAGCTGGGCAGAGAACATAAATCTTTCTTCAAAGTCTTCTGAGAACCGGAAGCAGTTGGTGGTTTTTTCATATTTCCAGGCATCTTCCCTATTTCTGACAGTCCTCTAGGAAGTGGCATTTTTCCCATCCCCGAGCATCCTTGTCCAGCTGCTTGAAACGATTTGTGCTTATTAAACTCTGCAACACAATCAAGTCCCAAACTTTTTACTACAGCCTCCAAAGCCGCCCTTCTGTCTAAGGGAAAAAAGGATTCAAGTTTGCTGGCATGCATTATGTTTGCACCTCGTTCTTATCTGAAAAACCACCACTACCATCTTCGTTTGAAGAGATCCTAGCCCTTGCTCAGGTTGCTGTAGTGGCTGCTTACAAAAGACAAATCCTTGAACAGCTCTATAATGCGAGGTATCACAGCTTTCACTTTAGAGAACCAATGGTGACGTGGAAACCTCTGAATGCCAATGTGACATTTTTAACACCGATAAACATGTGCGTGTGTGTCTAGAGAGAAATCCTAGTAGTCTGCGCATAAAATGATAGTTTAATTTTAGGTGGACTGGCAATGTACTTACTAATCCTTTCATTATGTCTATAAAAACACATACACTATTGATCCATCTGCTGAGGTTTATCTGGAAGCCTATTATTATATGCATTCTCTCCTATTTCCCCTGTTGTATCCAAGCACAATTAGATTGCAATGGCAAGCTGGAAAACCAGCTATATAAAAAGTGCCAGGAAATTTTAGTGTGCTTCTTTGCTGCTACTAAATAGGCTCTTTCTCCTACACAAAATGATGACCAAATGCAGTGTCAAAAAAATATTAAAATGCCTAAGAAGCAACAAGCAAAACTGGAGCTGCAAGAAACACTTAATGCTGAACAAAACCTGCTAGCCTGTATGAAAGAAAAGGTGATAGAGTGCTAAAAGAAAGGTTGTAAGATAAAACACATTCTGTTAAAAATATTTTAAACATTTTAAACTAACAACAGGGGGAGGGGGCCCTAAGCCATACTTTTTGCCATTAACATTACCTATTAGCTTTTTCCAATGCATTCAGTTGGTATAATGAAAGTAGAAAAGAGCCAGTTTCCTTTTCTAAATGTATGTAGTTGTACAAGGCTGCAATATTTGCATTGCAAACAGTGAAAGGAAAAAATTACAAGTTCCAAAAACTGTTCTCATTGGAATTTAAAAAACTGTACTCACACCTCAATGTCATCAACATCAATGATCAGTGATGATGCTGATGACATTGATCTAATAGCTGGAACTACAAAAGAGCTTACGGAAATAACAGAAAGGCTGCATGAGGCTACAAAGTGGTATGGAATGGAAATTAGGGCGGAGAAGAGCAAAGTAATGATAATATCAGTCAACAGCAATGATGATGCATCAGTAAAAATTGATAATAAGCTAGAAAAAGTAACACACTTTAAATACCTTGAAGCAACCATCACAGAAGATGCTGCATCAGAAAAAGTAGTAAGAACAAGAATAGCTATCGCCATTGGACAAGAAAATCTGGACTAGCAGCAACATCACAACGAAAATGAAACTCCACCTACTATATGCTGTTGTCATTTCAACAACTCTATGGCTGTGAGGCCAGGATACTCACTAGGGCACTGGAAAAGCAAACTGAGACCTTTGAAATACAGTGCTTCTGCAGAGGTCTACGCACACCCTACAGTGCACGTAGAACAAATGAATCTGCGAAAGATCAAATCAGACAAGAAGTCGGCAAATACAAACCCTTACTCAAAATCATAAGCAGCAGAAAGATGCACCAGTCTGGACATGTAACAAGAAAGCCGGGCACCCTTGACAACACCAGCGTGCAGGGTGCTGTGGACAGACGAAGAGGAAGACCTAGGACAAGCTGGACCACCAACGTCAAAGACTGGATGGGATGAAAACTGACCGACTGTACAAGGATTGCAAAAGACCGGGAAGAACGGAGGGAAGTTATCACTATATCAAAGGTGCCCTAATGGTCGGTGAGGCCTTGGAACTGATGAGTTACCTCAATTTTTTTTTTTTTTTTTTGGTACATGTTCATGAAGAAAAGCTTATATTTGGGATTTAAACCAAACTACCAAATGCAGCATTCCTTTAACAAGCAAAACTTCACTTCCCTAAGTATGCTCCAAACAGTTCCCTGAAAGAACAACATGTACACATTTCCCAAAAAATGGAAACGGAGGAGGAGAGGACGGCAGAAAAAGAAATACATCAAATTTCAGGAGAGACTCTATATTGTAAAAATCCTCCAGATAGCTTAGTATTTTTAATCCTATCAAGATTGTTTTAATCTCGTCAAGTATCCTCTGTGTACCTTGCCCATCTTTCTCAGTCTACAGTTAAAAAGTTTCCAAAAGCATTAGAAAATAAGATTAAAATTTTGTCTATGTGCCTTCTCACCCAGCACTGTGTCTTGTCCTTCCTCTAGTCACTGTCATTTCTGGTGCACCACCTACTCTCTCCTTTCCTCTTATTTACACTGCAGTTGCCAAAGCACCTTTGTAATTACTCTACTGCAGAAGGGAGGACTCTTAAACTACTCCCTACGCCAATCTAGCCTAATGGGCCTAAAAGCTGAGGAAAAAAAAACCAAACCGGGGTATTTGCTCAGCAGACTTTAATTGCCTGACCTCATTCCTGATACTGTTAGAAGGCAGGCTGCAGATAAAACAAGCCATGATGAAAATTAATTGCCCTGCAAAAGCTGAGAGTCACCACACTGATGATGTTTCCTTGCAAGCTGACAAAGTCACCAAGAGCTAAAATGGGGCAAGGAGTGACAATCCACGGTTAGATGCTGCTGAGGTCATTTTTTGTATAAGAAAAAAAGAAAGCATGGAATCAACACCACATATTTTGGTATACATGGCTCAACTGATATTGACAGCTTACAAAACAACATACTTGTCTCAAAACACACTACTTATATAAGCAGGTAACACTAAAAACGTGGTTTGCAAAAAGCTTGAAAAAAACAACAACACTTTTTTCCAGCTTTAGTGCAGACACGTGACTGCAATCAGTGTATTGTGTATTTCACACTGTCTATTGTGCCTGGTTCTTACAAAGCAACAGAAGAGAAACTTTTTTTTTAGAAACTGAAGAGCAAGTGGTAAAGCTAGCAAAAATGCAAAGGAGCCACCTAGACTGGTAAAGCTCCCAAAATCTACGTACTTTAACAAAGTCTCTGTCTGGTAGCATGCACTTTTGTTTCCATAATATCCATCTCCTTACCTGGGGATCTAGTTGTCCTCCTTGACGCCCATTCATTGCTAGCAGATCTCTGAGGTCGTGGACTAGACCTCAACGGATTTCGAGATCTTGGTGACCTTGACCTGTGTCTGGGACTAGGACGGCGCATCTGCCTCGGGCTTCGACTTCTTGGTCTAGCAGGCCTTGGACGGCCAGGACTCCAGGAGCGGGAGCGAGAGCGGGATCGGCGAAAAGAATGGCGAGAGACTGATCCCCTGGAACGCCTAGGACTAAGACTAGCGGAGTTAGAACGTCCCTTTGGAGTCTGATTTTCTTTTCTTTCGCCTGCATTTCTGTGAAACAAAGGCAAAAAAACAGTTTGATAAGGCTCTACTTCAAACTGAAGCCTTTCAGATCATGCGTTTTAAACCATTTACGAAATAGACTTCCTGCAAAAAAGGAATTAAAGCTAGATATAAAGAGAAAAATGTACAGAAGTCTAATTATGTGAGAATATGCTTCAAATGCCGATAACATAACACACTTAACCAAACTTAAGTATGGGGCACTCGGGTAAAAACAGGAGTGGGTAAGAAGGCAGCAAGATATGAAAAAAAAGAAGCTAAAAGATAGCCCAAAGGTTACATGCACAAAGACCAGAAGATAGCAGCAATGTCAACAGCAATGGGAAGAGGAAGTAGGCCTAACAAGCAAACTAACATATTACTGTTTTCACTGGGCTAAGTTTTAGCTTAATGAGGGACAATGCAGAATACTACACCTGCAAGGCAGTTAGGCCCACCGGACTGAAAGAAGAGACATACCAATAGTGAAGTGAATGTCAATGCACTGCACGTGGATGCTACCCAATGTGAGAGCTGAGGAAGTCACCAAGTACATAGGGAGGACGTAACAGAGGATAGTGCCAGAAAGACTCAGGCAGACAAGGGGAAGAGCAAGTGAAGGAGACACTGAAAGCAGTTGGATACAAGAGAGCTTGGGCAGGACTGGCGCTGGAAGCAAAGGAAGGACAGGGTACGCAGAATGGAATAATTAATGCCTAAAACCTGCAGAAATGGCTGAGGGCATATAGAGTACATATCTAGGTTGCAGACATTGCAGCATCCACAGACATACCTGAGTTAGGTTTCACGAGCTAATTCAGGTACTGATAGCACCACAGAGGCAAGCAGTGTGGAATTCAAAGCAGGCTAACCACCGACATATTTACCCAGACGCTTGGGCAGGCTCTGCAGCCCCTGCCAAGCTCACGACAGCCACAGCCATACTGCTATCAGTACACAAACTGTCTAGTTTAAAAGCTAGCTGGGGTAGGATTCCAGTCTCCATATACCTGTATGGGCTCCATGGGCAGAGAGGCCCCTTATGATCTAATGTAACCTCCAGCAAAACACGGGCCACAGAATCTCATTGTGAATTTCTGTATCAAACCTTGCAGAAGAAGATAAGGAAGTACCAGAGGCAGGGTGCGAGTACAACTGGATTAAGTGGGAAGGAGATATGATAGGAAAGGTGGTAAAAGGAATTTGATTGCAATGTGAACTTGTATTAAATTTTAGCTTCAGTGGGCGTGTCTACATGTGCAACTGCAGCACCTGAATAAACTACAGAGCTTATTGCTCAGGAGTTAATTGCTCCTGGGCGCGCCGTTTGAATGTGTGCCCAGAAGCAATTAACTGTAGACCAAAAAGTTCTGCATTTTGTTCAGGCACAGCCCGTGGAGCCCAGGCAGTGCGGCCCTGGCTAGCAGGGGGCCCAGACAGTCAGCCTGCCAGCCTGGGGCTGCTCTAACCTGGTTCAGCATGCTACAGAGAGGCTGGCTGGGGCACAAGGGAGCATCAGTGTGTGGCTAAGCCAGCAGGCAGCCCCCCACCCCACTGAAGCACCCTCATGCCCCAGCCAGCTGTGCAGCATCTACACCTGTTCTGCTGCTGTTTCTTATTCCGCAGCAGGATACTACTTGTAAATACTAAAGTGGTAAATCACTTTACTCCAGCCTAATAGGGGCTCATGCGTAGATGCAGACGTGCTCAGTGGGCCTTAAGTTAGAGAAAGGCAATCGGCAAACAGGAATACAGGATTAGGCAGGGACATAACGGGTTACTGAATCTAGCTCCTTGCTATCAGATACAAGCCAATCAAGAATTTCCATTCATTCTTGTCAAGCTCCATTTCATGCTACTTATGTTGTTTGCCCC
>NW_005842519.1:475664-488337 GCF_000455745.1 Alligator sinensis
TTCCTGCTGGAAGGCTGCTGCTCTGATGGTGAGAGACCTTGTAATTTTAAGTAAATGTATTCAGGGCTAGTCTACAGCCATTTGTTCCTATGTCAGCATTGTTTCTTAGCATAAACAGCTTTTCTTTTCCCCCCCAATGTATTTATAAAGGGCCGCCATCTCTCCTCTCAACCCTTGCTTTGATAGACTTAACAATCCAAGCTCTTTTAGGCTTCTTTCATAAAAGGTAGGTTCCTCATTTCCTTAATTATCTTAGTAATTCCAGGAGTTCTGAATTTATCTTATTTGAGCTTAAGTGACCAGAACAACACAATGGTATCCCAAATGAAGTCTGATCACTAACTTGTACAGTTCCATTAATGACTCCCTAATTCTACTGGCAATACTTTGCCCGATACATCAGAGGATCATATATGCCTTTTTTAGCTACATAACATTGGTGGCTCCTAAACCTCTCATCATCAAGTAATGTACTTGGGTCTCTCTCTTCCCCTGGCAAAGCTTCCCTTCCAAAAAAAATTCCCCACACCTTCAGGCATACAAGATCCCTCATTCAGGCATTGCTATTCAAGGTTTGTCTTGTGTATTATACTCGTATAGTCAAGAGACTCCTCTCTTTCCACATTCTGTAACTATTTCTATCTGAAGTTGAATATACCTACGTATATACAAGACAAGTTAACATACACTTTTTTTTTTTTTTTTTTTACTCGAAGCAAAAGGCCAAAAAGTGACAAACAGAATATTCCAATTTGTTCAAATGTATATAGAATTATCCCATTAATAATTCCACAGCAGTTTGTGTTTACAAAAAACTAGTATAAAAAATTCATAGCTTTTAAACTTAAAAGGGGCCATCAGATCATCTACTCTGACCTCCCATCTAACTTAGGCCACAAAATGACACTTAGGTGAGGTGCTACTATATGCAGTCCAGTAACCTGTATTTAACCAAACCTTTCCTGCCAGAATACCTCGTCTTGAACAAGACACTTTATGGGGTTTTGTTTTTTTAAGATATTCTAGGAGCTGTACCCTCTGCCTTGTACTATTAAATAGAAGCTCTAGATAGGCTTCCCTATATGTAGCATACTATGACAAAGCAGGAAAAAAAGCCGAATTCAGAGTTGTGCAGTTAAGGCGTAAGCATGTCACAATTATTACTCACAATCAGCAAACATACCAGGCAAATTAAGGAAAAGTATAATTAAAAATGTATCAGAGCAGTTACCTCTCTGAAGAAAAGGCTTCAGGATTCCAATCCGGATATCTGTTAAATATTAAAAATATATTTAAACAATCCACACTTGCAATATTTGTCTTTATTTCAACAGCTTACAGCATGGCTGCCCAACTGGCAGCCCTTGGGCTCCCGGACCAGGTACCACTCTCCCACAGCTACTACCAGAGTCTCTGGGGCCTCCCTCCTTCTTCCAGCTTCTGTTTCCTGCCCCAGCTCTGGGAGTGGAATAGAGTGGGGCAGGGCAGCCATGCAGAAGTGTATAAGCCAGAACCATTCAACTAAATCAGAGGCAGCAAAACTTTTAAGTCCCCAATATTAGCCCAAGCTATGCTCACCACTCATTTACTGATTTCAGAGTCCACCATACCAGTGTAACATTGGCATCAATGGTGCTGGAGGAACTGCAGGTTCCAGACAATATGGTGGAACCCACAATGAGCGCTCTTCTGCCACAGGTCCCACAGAGGAGACCTGGTTCAAGGTCACAAAACACCAGTGACAAGGCAGAGAACTGAACCTGGCCAGGTCTCCCAGGTTTCAATGCTAGCACCCTTTCTACTGGGCCTTCCTTTTCTCCTTCATCCTAACTGCTTACAATGAGTAAAAATGGCATCCCAATACATAGAATCCTAATTAAGCAATCCTAACAGTGATGTAAACTATCTTGCAATCACTAGTATAGTGATTCTCAAATCAGGGTGTCTCAAGATCCTTCCGGGGTGCCATGCAATGTCACACAAGTTTGCATGGTTAGGCATGCCAAGACTATTCACAAGGCAAATCCAGAGATTTTGAAGAGAAATTTAAGTGTTAAAAATATTCTCTGAATTCTCTGCAACAGAAAGATTGCTCTATTTTTTTTTTATACTCAAGTCAAGCAAAACTAAGAGCTGACATTTTCCAAGGGGTGCCCCGAATCTAAAAATCTTGAGAATCACTGCACTGATTATTCTTCTCTCTGCCTCTCTCTTCAGCACTGGGGAGGCCACATCTGGAGTCAGGTGTCCAGTTGTGGGCCCCCCGCTACAGAAAGGATGTGGACACGTTGGAGAGAGTCCAGAGGAGGGCAATGAAAATGGTTGGGGGACATGACTGGTGAGGAGAGGCTGAGGGAACTGGGCTGATTTAGTCTGCAGAAGAGAAGACGGAGGGGGATTGAATAGCAGCCTTCACCCCCCTGCAGGGGGTTGCAAAGAGGATGCAGGTGGACTGTTCTCAGCAGATGCATAACAAATAGATCCCAGGAGGTGATACTTCCCCTCTACGCAGCATTGGTCAGACCGCAGCTGGATAACTGCATTCAGTTTTGGGCGCCGTACTTCAAGAAGGATGTTGATAGACTTGAGAGAGTCCAGAGGAGGGCTACTCGTATGATTAGGGGCTCACAGGACAACAAGCCCTATGAGAAGAGACTGAGGGACCTGGCCCCTTCAACCTCTGCAAGAGAAGGCTGAAAGGGGATCTTGTGGCCACCTACAAATTCATTAGTGGGGCGCAGCAAGGGATCGGAGATGCTCTGTTCACCAGGGCGCCTCTTGGGGCAACAAGGAACAACGGTCACAAACTGACAGAGTAGATTTCGGCTGGATATCAGGAAAAACTTCATGGTAAGGGTGGCCAAAATTTGGAATGGGCTTCCAGGGGAGGTGGTGCTCTCCCCTACCTTGGGGATCTTTAAGAGAAGGCTGCACAGGCATCTGGCTGGGGTCATCTGACGCCAGCACTTTTTCCCGCCCAGGCAGGGGGTCAGACGCAATGATCTGTTGAGGTTCCTTCTGACCCTAGCATCTACGAATTAGGAAGAACTTTCTCACGAGGAGGGTGGTGAAGCACTGGAACAGGTTACCTAGAGAGGCGGTGGCATCTCCATCCTTGGAGGTTTTTAAGGCCCAGCTAGATAAAGCCTTGGCTTGGATAATGTATTTGGGGCTGGTCTTGCTTGGAGCAGGGGAGTGGACTAGATGTGACCTCCTGAGGTCCCTTCACACCCTCATTTTCTATAATTCTATGATACAAGTACATGCAAATAATACATTTCTTACTGTTGACGTAACTGACGGCAGCTTTCCAGGTGAGCAGGATTATTCTGATGCTGAATCCAATCCTATTAGAAAGGAAAAATATCCAAGGAAGTTTGATTAGTGTGCAAAGATACCAATGTTCATCCAATATAGATGTTGTTCCTCTCATTGCTGGCAAATTTTAGCTCTCAAAAGATCTGATTTTAGTTCTATCTGTCAACCTTAAATGACTATATTTTTTAGCATACAGAAAAAGCATATCATATTTTAATATCCGTAACAATCCTCAACAGGAAATTCAGCCAATTAGAAAAAAAAAATTATCAATAATATTAGCATGAAAATATCAAGTAATTTCAGCCACCACCTCATTAAGAAAAAACCCTGCAACAAACAGCCAATTACGGAAAGACTACTTGTTTCCATGTAATACATTTAGAAACTATATTACTATTTACATTCATACAAAGTGGTAATATGAAACAAGTAATTCCAGTTCCAAATGGATGCAAACACAAAACAGTCTTAAGATACTTTTTAATTACTTTAAAATACTGAAATCTGTCATAAACATTCATGACTCAAGTTCAGGTACTGAATTTTAAAATGTGCTATTTTAGTGATGTATTAAATATAATGCAAGTAAAACTTAAATGGAAGCTTCTACTTTTCTTAGTCTGTTTTTTAATTTACATGGTGAGGATGCATTTTCAAACCACCTAATGTTTTTAATTTATTCTTGGAAACATTGGGCTAGCAACAGTTGTAACTTTGTAGTCTAGAAGTCCAATATAAGATGCCAATCCTGAAAATACTTATGAACACATGCAACTAAGCACAAAAGCTCCACTGAAATCATTGAGGTTAGACAACGTTCTCAAAACTGGGGCAAACCTACCAGCAAATCAAGTTGCTTCTGAAAATTATGGCTATCCAGGGCCAGTGTGCTAACAAGAGGGCCTTAATGGCTGATCTTGTAAAACACCAAGTGTCCTCAACTTCCTACCACAGTTTTCCTAAACCAGTTACTAAACTGTTTAAATAATGGTTTAAAGCAGATATATAATAGCGGGTAATGCAACCAAATAAGCAAGATCTTACAAAAAAATCCAGAGCAAAGCTGTAAATCATTTAAAACTAGTTTCTAAATTATTGCAACGTCAAACAAATAAGTCTTGTGCTATTTAAGCCACAAAAGCCACTTTGCATGAAAGCACATCTGGGGGACAATATAGTTTTCCAAAATAAATTCCACATGGAATTTTATAATATCGACTTCTCTCCCTCCGCCGGCTAATGCAGGCACGGCCAGCCCTCAGCAGGTGTGCCACAAGTGCTACAGAAGGCCGCTGTGTGGCCCGCAGCAGATTAGGGAGGTGACAGGCAGTATAGCAGCAGATACAGTAGGAAGCAGAAAGCAGAGCACCAGGTCAGGCAGGGATCAGAAAGCAAAGCAGCAGACCAGGCAGGGGAGGGGGATCAGCGTGGCACTTGGAGGAGGTATGGGGCTAATTTGTGGCACACCTGCCAGGAAGGTTGGCCCCCACTGCTAATTAATGGAGTTACACTGGTTCGGAGAAATGCCTGTAGTAGTTCTTCTTTAAATCCAAAGAAACAGCTATTCAAGTAACCCTGTCCAGTTAGTTATGTGCCTAAATGGAGGCAAGGATTTTTTGGTGCCATCTTTTATTGGATAGATTGTAGTCTTGCAACCATATAAACACAGTCCTAAGATATAGTCGTACTATATAGCTGGCCCAAAAAAATGTAAGTCACCAAAAATTCCTTATACCTCATATATTTCCTGGGTGATCACAGCTACAACACTCCAAAATGCAAAGAAATGCATCAAATCTTGTACAAGACAGCATCATTCAGGTTTGGCATGGCCCATATACAACACTCCAAGATGAACAACCCGACACATGTACCTTAATTTTGTAACAGACATAAAATTCAGATATTAAAATGTATTTTAAAAAGAGCTAAGAAAATAAAACTCCCCGTGTTTAGCCAACCTCAAAGAGGGATTTGGGAATCCATGACCAAGGCTTGTAAAAACAGACTTAAGACTGAAAGGGCTAAATCATTTTAAAATACTGCTGTTAGGAACACCCCTGTATTACTATTCATGCTGTTTTTGCCAAAATACATTGAGAGTTTATTTCTGTTTTTAAAAAGTACACCTCTCATGTACTCTATGATGATGCCACTGCCATAGCTGACCACACAGCTGTAGGCCTAACAACTGCACTGACCACATTATGCAATAAAGCACAAGAAACCATGGGCCAAATGGAGAAGAGGCTCATACAGAACCACAAGGAGGGCAGAAGACGGTTTTGTTTCTAAGTCCCCCTCAGCTTGCAGTCCAAGAGCATTACCTAGACTGGAAGAAATACAGAGATGTGTCCTCCTCCCTAGCAGACAAGCACTTTTTTCTCCAAGTCTTCACCCTACCAACTCCCTTTTGCATTTCGCAAAATGATTACTCCCAATTCAATTTCTTCCCATCCTCTCAGGCCCCAGGCGTCTTCCAGGACTAGCCATATCACTCATTTCCCTCTGAAGTCCATGCAACAAGGACCGTTTTTTTCTGAAAAGGGGATGAACCAAGAGCCTTCTCCAGGACTGTTGCTCCTTCAATCAGTTAAGCCTCAACTATACTAGGAATTTACTTCTTTGCCCAGCAATAGTGTTGATGCACCAGCACTTCTCCCCAGGAGCACCTTTTTACCAACATATCAGCTGAGAGGAAAACTTAGGTTAATTGTAGTACCATTCCAGTTGGAAACACTACTAGGGAATTATTATTACTATTATTTAGAGATATAGTCTGCCCTGACCAGAAAGGCTCAGGGTGGCTTACAATGAAAGACAGCCCCAAAATTTGAAAAACTCCACTTTCCCCCACCCACTCCCACTTCCCTGCCTATCACGCGGGACAGCAATGCCTCCAGCCGGTCTAGATGATGCTCAATACCCACAAAGGCAATCGCATCTGCTCTTGCGCAGCTCAGTTCTGCTGCACCACACTGTGGTCCAAAACCTAATGCATGCAGGATCACAGGCATCACTCTCTTGCCAAGAAAACTTTTTTAAAATTTATTTTATGCTGAATTTTAAACCCAAGAAGTCTTAATCCTTGCTTTAAAATCTGCTTAAGTCAAAACACCTACGACACTAAAATAACTAGCCTTGCTGATAATATTATAATATGCGCTGAACAACTAGGAGGCATACACCTGAGCACTACTGTTTCAAACCAGTATTATTAAAATAAAAGTGAGAATATTAACATACTTTTGAATCTATAATGTATTTGAACTATAAAATGTACACAGAACAGTGATTTTGAGTTGGGAAGGAAGGTAAACTGCCTGAATATATTCATTATATGAATTAGAACACTTGGGGATATTGTTTAAAGAGGGTTTTCCTTTCCCTAAAAAGGACAAATATATTTTGAAAAGAAAAAAGGACAACTTGCAGCTTTTGAAAACACATTAGAACAGAAGCATTTGTTTTTCTTGTGAAAGCACAAAATTAAACAGTTTTCACCTGAAAAAATCTGAAGAACAGAAATACTGAAGTACTGAGTGGACAAGACAGAAAAAATTCCTCATGTTTAGCAAAGCAAGTAACCCATGAAGAAACTTAATTTTCTAGTTTTACTTGTTGCAGATATATTTTATTAGGAGCTTTGAGGTAGGAGAGAAAAGCATCATGCACACAGCTCGTTTAGGTTTCTCAAAAGCTCAAATCTCGATTGCTTCTCTTAATACCAGCTGACTTTCAACTACACACGTGTTGCGTACCTACCAAGTCTCGTAAGCTAAAACGGGGTCCAGCCTAGTCGACACTTGAGTGGGAAGCCTCACATGAACAGCGAGTTACTGCCTGAAGTTATGACGGTGATCAGTAAGTGGCACTCTTCTCTCAGGTCAGCGCTCAATACCGCAGCAAGTGCAAGGGGATTTTGTGCTACTGCTAGTGCCGTTGTCAAAAAAATGGGGCCTTGCACACTTACTGAAGACCCAATGGGTAGCATGTGAAAGAAGCAGGAGGAAAAGGAAAAAAAGTGAAATCAATCCGTTTTCTTGCCAAATTCCATTAAATGAAAAAAACTATGGTATTCTTCACCTTTTTTCTTTTTATGCCAAGCCTGTGATAAAGTTGTTCTGCACATTTAAACAGCTGTATTTCACTCTAGAAATGGTTTCGCTCCAATGGCTGCTAAAATCGTTTATACATAGTCCGCACAAAAAAAAATGCAAAGCCTAAGGCTGGTGAGACGCACCCAAAGTAACTAGGCCACAAAAAGGCAAAGATTAGAATCTCTGCATTGTCTACAGCTTGTAACTGAAAGAAAACCATATAGTGACAGACATTAAAAATACTCAATTTAGATTAAAATGTGTATTATCTTCAAACTTCCCTTGAAACAGAATGGCTAACTTGAATAGATTAAGAACATCAAGATCATCCTCAGCTCTGATCTAAATCAGAGCTCATTAGTTATGCAAGGGTAAGTACTTGGATGGAAAACCTGCAAGGAAAAATCCAGAGTGGCTCAGCACTGGCACTTTCCTCTGAAAGAAAAGAGAATGAGTGCTCCACTGCAGCAATGGGACAACCAGCTGGAAGATGGAGATGAATTAACGCATTTCAGCAGTAATAATAACAAGACGCTAGCCATGAGTGGTCAGTGAGGATCCAGTGATGCTTTCTCCAAGAGAAACTAGCCCTCACTCATGAAGATCTAATGCTGCTCCTTAATATAACCTATAATCCCAACTGCCTAAAATACTTCAGTACACCTACTATAGTGGCTTAGGCATCTAATTTCAAAGATCACTATGTTTCCTTGGAGAGAAAACAGGTTCCTAGTTGCATGCAAGTCTGCAGTTCTGCATCAGAGATGCTACATCAAGTAACCAACCACCACCGATTATGTCAACCTTGAAATGCAGTTGTATCCTAGCATTAATGAAACCAGCGGGCATCCTCTTTGCCAAGATGCTGGCTAACTTCAAAGGAAGTTCAGTTGATGAAGATTTCCCCCCGGCATCCTCTTCACTTGCATTACACATGTTCATTTTGCTTTGAAGACTCACTGCTTGGCTTTCTTCTTTCCGTCTCAAACCTTCCCGATTTGTTTAAAGCCACTGCTTTGCATTATATATTATGTAAACTTGGCAGACCAAACCCAAACTTGCAGTGCTTGCTAATTTTGACCTAAAGCAGGAAATCTGAAGATCTGGCTCCATCCTTAGATACAAAGAGCTCTGTATCATATACTTATCTGTTCAGTACAATATCTGTCATTGGTTCACAGAAGACAAGAAGCTGGAGAACCAGAAGTCTTTAGCAGTACTCCTGTGACTGAAGTAAAAAAGGGCTGTTTCTTACTTGAAAGCCAGAAGGAAAGTCGAAACAAAAATGGCATTTGGATTTGCGAGCAATTTTGAAAGTCATCTAAATATAAAAACTGTAACATTTCTAGAAAGAACTTTATTCTCTGGTTTAAAGTTTGACTCTCTGGTTGTTTTACAAAGCCATATTGATGTTATTTTCTGTAAAGTCTTAATTGTCCACTTGAGAGCAACATAAATAAATTAAGGAAGGATGCAGAAAACTCAGCCATACTTAAATTAAAAGAACTGTGCCTCTAGTGGGTGATTCTGGTAAAAAAAATAATAAAAATAAAATTATAATAACTTGCATTTAAAAGAGCAAGCTAGAAAAATCAGTCAACTAGATAAATAATGTAAACTATTAATGCAAATGCAGCTTTGGTGCCACTTTCAATATTTAGCAAGCACTGTTTTTGTTTAAACACACACACCTTACTTTGTTCAGCCTTGATAATTTAGTAAAATAAAACCCTTTAAGTTTTAAAACCAAAAGAGCTGAAGTTACTTAAAATCCACTGGTGCTTGCACAAGTACAGAGGCTTGTGGTCCAACTGTCCTCATACAGGTGTTCACTCCCCCTTCTCAAACAAGGAATAATAAAGACCCTGGAAAACTGCAGGAAGCTGCCAAAATCCCATGGAAGTTTTCTCCCAGTTTGCACACAGTTTTTGGGGAAGGCTGTTTAAATAGATTTGAACACTGGAAAACAAGTTAATTATTCTGTAATCCGTTTTAAATAAAAAGATCCTCTTATGCCTGAAGATGGGTGTTTGTGCCCAAAAGCTCGCAAAGAACATTTTGTCCAGCTATTTAGTTGGTCTAATAAAAGATATCGCATCTACCCAGAGAACCTTGTCTGCAAGGATCCTCTTATGACATGATTTGTGATATCATAAGATCATAGGAAAGTAGGGCTAGAAAGGGACCCTAAACCATCCCAGTCAAGTATCCATTTAACCTGCTCTTGAAAATGTCCAGGGATGACTTCCCTGGGAAGCCCGTTCCAGTGCTTAATTACGCTCATGATTAAAGTTCTTCCTAATCTCCAACCTAAATTTCCTCTGCTGCAGCTTGAGGCTGTTGCTCCTATTCTTGTCCCCTGCAACTACAGAAAAAAATGCATCTCCATCCTCGTTATATCTCACCCTTTGAGTACTTGAAGACCCACTACAACATAGGGAGGACGTAACAGAGGATAGTGCCAGAAAGACTCAGGCAGACAAGGGGAAGAGCAAGTGAAGGAGACACTGAAAGCAGTTGGATACAAGAGAGCTTGGGCAGGACTGGCGCTGGAAGCAAAGGAAGGACAGGGTACGCAGAATGGAATAATTAATGCCTAAAACCTGCAGAAATGGCTGAGGGCATATAGAGTACATATCTAGGTTGCAGACATTGCAGCATCCACAGACATACCTGAGTTAGGTTTCACGAGCTAATTCAGGTACTGATAGCACCACAGAGGCAAGCAGTGTGGAATTCAAAGCAGGCTAACCACCGACATATTTACCCAGACGCTTGGGCAGGCTCTGCAGCCCCTGCCAAGCTCACGACAGCCACAGCCATACTGCTATCAGTACACAAACTGTCTAGTTTAAAAGCTAGCTGGGGTAGGATTCCAGTCTCCATATACCTGTATGGGCTCCATGGGCAGAGAGGCCCCTTATGATCTAGTGTAACCTCCAGCAAAACACGGGCCACAGAATCATTTGAATCCCGTTTTTGTTTTTAGGGTGAGTGGTTTTTTTGTTTTTTTTGGGGGTTGTTCTCCCGCCCTGGCGGGGGGTCGGGCTAGAAGATCTATTAGGTCCCTTCCGACCCTGAAACTATGAAACTATGAATAAACTATGAAACATTCAGACTGGTTTCTCTTCTCTAGACCTAGTTCTTTCAGCCTTTCCTCAAGTCATATTTCCCAGGCCTCTCATCACATTCAGCGCTCTCCACTGAACTCTCCCCAAACTCTCCACATCACTCACGCTTTATGGGGCTCAAAACTGGACACAAGACTCTAGTTGTGGCCTCACCAGTGCTAAATATAGAAACAAACAAACAAAAAAAATTGATTCCCTTGATTTGCAAGACACCCGTTAATAAACCCATTATGCTGTTGGCTTACTTCGCATCAAGAGCACAGCATGGGCTCATAACCAGTTTATGGTCCAGTGTAACCCCCAGGTCCTTCAAATCATGTCCAATAGCCTTAAAAACTTGTCCTTTATACTCAGGGCTTCAGCTTCTCCTACTCCTTTCCCCTTCTTTCCAAAAATCTTTGAAGGTTTTTTGTAATAGCAGAAATTGCCCTGAGGCTCTAAGAGTTAAGATGTCAAGTAGATGAATAAAAACACTTTACACTTGCTCTCCTCAGAGCTACAATTTATTCTCTAGTAATTCAGGGTTGCATAGCTAAGCTGACCATAAGGAAATCCGGGACCCCTCTGCCCCCCTCACTTTGCCCCACTCTCCCACATCAGCAGCACTGCCACAGGCAGAGACAGGGCAGCATGGTGCACCAGGCAGGCAGCGGTGCCTGCCCACATGCCATGCCACTCTGCCAGACTGTGCCCCAGCATTTCTGGGATGTTCATTTTAAATTCATGCTAGCCGGCCAGGACTGGCCTCCAAAATCCAGGACTGTCCTGGCTAAACGGGGACATACGGTCACCCTACGCATAGTCACATTCTGAGGGTTAACTATTTGCAATTATAGATGCCTTGTTTGAACAAAGATGACATTTTTCTTGCAAGAAACCAAACATTAAAATCTCTCTCAAAACTGAATTCTAGTAAGGAAGGTTGTAAGCTCTTCCAGTGGCCTCATTTATGACGCGTTAGCAAAAGGTGTTCACCCATCTGAAAAATATAGTATTTAAAAAAATGTGATGCAGAAGGATACAAGAGCCTAAATAGTGAAATAAAGAAGAGGTGCATGCTTATTTTGAACTAGACATTCCCTTAAGCAACAAACAGGTTGGCCAGTAAGTTACCAGTGTTTGCCAGTATTACTAGTTTTAAAAGATTAGGACCCATACAGCACGTATATGTTTCTACAATTCATCAAATGCACAAATTAGCATATAGAACAGAGTACAGCAAAGATGCAACCATATGTTGGGTAAAAACTTATGCAGTAATCTTTGAAAAGAAATGCTCACCTTCATATGAGTGCATTCTATGTTACACAGAGAACACATATGTGGAAATATTCTTGGAGACGTAGCGTAGTAGTCATTCATCATAGAGGGAGTCGGCAGTCTCTTTATTTTCTGTGCATTAGCTTGTGAAAATACTGGCAGCCAAGATGCTTTCACAACCCCAAAAGGCGACTGAATAGGGCCTTCAGCTTGTGACTGGAAGCTCTTCTGACCTGCAACTGGGCCGCTCTGTGCACTAGACTGATTTATTCCAGGTTCATGCTGAATTCTTTCATGCTGGCTTACAGATGCAAGAAGATCAGCTGAAAAGTGTGGCTGGGTTACAGGCGGCATCACAGGCTGGGCCATAGAGGGTTGGACAGAAGGCAGACCCACCGACTGGGTCATCGGTGGCATCCCAGGTGGCATCATAGGCGGCATCACGGACTGGGGCATCCGTGGCATCATAGATGGCACGACTGACTGAGCCACGGGGGGCATCATAGGTGGCATCACCTGCTGGGCCATGGATTTTGGCATTGAGAGCCCTGGTGTCACAGATAACACCGGAATCTGGCTTGTATTCTCAGCTGAAAAATACGACTGAGTGTTTGATGAATCACTCTGGAAACCAATCTGCTTCATTACATCTTCAACGGGAAACATCTGATTACGTGCAACGTTGGACGGTGGAACGCCAACTTGCTGTGGCTGAAATTCTTTCCGGCTCTCTTCAGTCGGGACTTCAGGATTGTACGTACGCACTTCAAGAGGATCTTCGGTGTACTCGTACTTGCTTGCATGCCCGTACTCAATCACTTTGCTCTTAATAGCTGAACCACTCGTACCACCAACTGGCTC
>NW_005842519.1:488368-490528 GCF_000455745.1 Alligator sinensis
TCTGCTCTGAGAATGTACGTTGGGTAACTGGCGACCCATCTTCCGCATTCGTATATCTCTCAAAATTAGTGGCATATTTTCAGGTGTTAACTGATCATCTGGATAACGGCTGAGCTCCTCCAAATCTTCATTAGATAATCCAAAACTTGCTAAAATACTCGAGGCACTTTCTGTTGTGTAACGACTCTGTACATTTGTATTCTGTGCTGTCATCTGGGACGAACCAGCCTGCTTTTGAACGGTGGTTCCACTCGAGTGTGGGCTGCTATCCCAACGGGATGCACGAACTTTTTCCTTTTGCTCTTCCTGCAAATTTGTGTTCTCCTTGACTTGCCTTGGATCAGTTCTATGATGAGTTACCTGAACGTTCGTTCTCTGTGCCGCAGGGTGTTGTAAACCTTCCTGTCCTCCGTATCTTTGTGGAATCCCACGAGGCGTTCCAGGTGCAGGCTCTCTCTGAAGGCCTCCTACTCCACCTCCCCTATACGCTCCTGGACGGTTTGTGCCAGATGGATTAGGTCCTCTTGGCCGAGGAGGCAACGTTCCTCTGGGACCAAACATGGCGATTTTCAGGAACGCCTGATTTAGCAAAGCATAAGGTGGTGCAGAATTGCTTGAGGCAACTGAAGTCAACTGCTGAAGAGCCAACTGCGTCTTAATCTGAGCAAGCTGTAAAGGAGGAGGGCCCAAGAGAAATGGGCTCGCAATGCCAAGGTTCAAGGAATTCACAAGTGGTGCGAAACTTTCCAAGAACAACACAAAGCTGAAAGTTAAAAGACAAATATTAGATTTTTTTTTTAAAAACTTTTAAACCACTTTATGCAGTGGATTCTACAGCCAGCGAGCAAAACATTTTAAAAAAAGGGAGAGATCCATAAAGCAGTTGGTTTTATTTGTTTGTTTGTATTATTTCCCAGCATTAAAAAAAAAATCTGTATTATATTTAAATTTTAAAAGATCTGCCCCACTCCTAGCTTGGACAAATCTTATTCAAGTGTACTTTACCAGATACAAGATTATCAGGATCATACATGAGACAGAAGGATATCCAACTGATGTACTACTCTCTTCTCAAGAGCATCTTCTAAAAGCTGAATTCTTACTCTTCAAGGATATATCTATTCATCTATCGATAGATAGATGTATAATTTTTTTTTCTATTTAATTATTTCAAGTCGCTAGAAGTTTTTTTTTTTCCATATCACAATGTGAAATCCAATTTTTTTTTTTCTGTTAAGAAAACAATTTAATTCCAAAGCTACAGGAAAAACATGAATTACAAAAAGAGAACTTTGCTTATGTAAGGATCAGAAATCTGTCCCACAAGTTAGATATCAAATTATTTTGTAAGACATGGAATCTAGTACTTAATGAAGTCAAAATGCTCTTATTTGGAAGAAGCTACATGGGTTTTCAGGAATACCAGTGTAGCAGAAAGCCCCCTTTTCCTCTTGCCTGCATTTGCTTTCCCCTCTTTGGATATGTTTCTCCTCTTCTACCTTTTCTTCCTTCTTCTTTCTTTCTTTCTCTGTAAGGAATTGTGTTTTAAAAAGTTTGTATGTGTGCATTTTGTATCTCCCCTTGTATTTTGGTATTTTTATCTATTTGTGTGCCATGGCATTACTCTTGTAGCTTATATTTTATACTCTTTACCTTTTAACTAAATGCGTTTTAGTTTTAGAAGTTATACACTGTAACAATGTTAGCAAGGACAGAAATCAAACCCAGGATTCCCTGTATTAGGCGGGTCCCTGAAAGACCGAGTGAATCAGTGATTGAATAATGTAACACAGTAGCAGGCGGCAATTAACACCTAGGGAAACTGCAGATCAACCAATGGAAGAAACCAATAGGAGACAAATGTAGCAACTGGGAATTCTCTAAACTTCACTGTTCAAGGGCTAGAAGCCCCGATCTGAGTTAATCAATGCAGAGGACCAACTTTTGGGGCTGAATATCTCCAGATTGACTGCTCTCAGAGCCCTATTCATGACAGCAGTAAATTAATCAAAATTCATCAACGGACTCCCAAACAGATTCATAGATGTTAGGGTCGGAAGGGACCTCAATAGATCATCGAGTCGGACCCCCTGCATAAGCAGGAAAGAGTACTGGGTTCAGATAACCCCAGCTAAATTGTTTTCTAACCTCCTCTTTAAG
>NW_005842519.1:490588-528375 GCF_000455745.1 Alligator sinensis
GGGGGCGCCTTGGTGAATAAATGCTCACCAATTCCCTTCTGTGCCCCCGTGATGAACTTATAGGCAGCCACAAGGTCGCCTCTCAACCTTCTCTTGCGGAGGCTGAACAGATCCAGTTTCTCTAGTCTCTCCTCGTAGGGCTTGGTCTGCAGGCCCTTAACCATACGAGTGGCCCTTCTCTGAACCCTCTCCAGGTTATCCGCATCCCTCTTGAAGTGCAGCGCCCAGAATTGCACGCAGTACTCCAACTGCGGTCTGACCAGCGCCCGATAGAGGGGAAGGATCACCTCCTTGGACCTATTCGTGTACATGCGAACGACCCCCTGGGCTGACAGATGCCATCCAGTAGCCACCGAGGGGGAAGTCCCACAAGGGTCAATGACCCCTGGATTGGGCAAACCTGAAAACTGGGGAGTCACCAAAGTCTGCCAAGGACAGATGAAAAGCAGTGAAAAGTCACCTCCGCGGCGCACTCTTGATCTCTAACTTGACCAGCACGTGACCTGTCCAGCCAGAAGGACCAGCCGGCGACCCCCTTCTGGAGAATAACACCATATTGGAAGAAGCCTCAACTGGCCATCGACAGCAGACTCCAGCGCTTGTAGGATAGGTATACCCGACTCTGGTGTTACATCTGTAGCTCGCTACCGTGTGTGCGCGCGTGTGTGTGCATGGGGACCTGCCCCAAGGTTTATGACTTGACTTCATTACAGTGTTTCAATCCACCTAATAAACCAGAATTTTAAGGATCCCGAGTTGGACATCTGTAGCCAACACCAGCATAACTATTCCCAAAACCAATCTACAAAAATCAAAATATTTAAATGGTGTAACATGTGTCTATTTGTATTCCACGGTCAGAAAACATCTATTTTTTAGTAAGTACAGTCAAAGCGTTGTACTGACTATGTACCAGCACAGATAAAGGTTGCCTGAGTCATCTCAAAATTGCAGCTGTTTACAACTGGAGTAAAAGAAATGAGCATGACAGTGAAAAGTTTTTGTTTTTTTTTTTACAGTAGTCAGGTTTTTATTCAATAGACAAACAAGCAAACTCCACAACACTTCAATTGAAATTTTAAATGAGGGCAGATTAAGGTCAAATGTTGCCCAGATATAAAAAAAGGAAAAGAAAAAAGCATTTATTAGGGTCAAATGTTGCCCAGATATAAAAAAAGAAAAAAAAACATCCTTACAATTTCATTCGCATGGTCTTGATGGTGAAGTCAACACTTTCCGGAGGTCTTTCGACCTGCATTTATTTACAAGAAGATCAACAACTATTTTGTAAAAAAAGCTAGATCAGAGTTCAGCCCCCTAAAATAAGATGTTCTGCTGTTTCATTTTTCCTCCAGCATTTTAAGTTTCAGCAAGCCTTGCTAGAGATTTCTTGCAGAGGACTTGCATTGAAAATACTTCTGAAACATGGCCTGCCCTTTGTACTTTGCAAGCTATATTTCATTAACAGCTTGAAAGCACTTGTTTCACCAAAATAAAGCCACAGTAGGTTTGAAGTTCAAAAGTATCCTGAGTGATTTATGGAAACCAAAATTATTTTTTCTAATAAGTGGAGGTGCCACTCTTTCATGCCTTAAAAAAATAAATGCTCAGTTTATTTAGTTCCATAGGAAATTTCAGCTCAAATCGGCAAGTGTTTGAGCAAGCTAAAACTGCAAATGGCGGGGAAGGCAGAGTGGAATGGTGCTTTTAATTTATTTTTTAGTAGTTCTGATGCCACTTTTGCAAGGGAGGCAAACAGCTTGATTTAAGATCAAAAAGAATGAATGATTAATTTTCATATTTTTAGATAAATATGCTATATTAAGAGCTCTGTAACTGTCATTTGGAATGATTTTATTTCAATACTCAGCTCATACTTAAACCAGTCTGTTGAAAACAGTCTAAGAAAATTATTAGCTCCCCAAATGTTAAGATTCAGCTACACCCTTGTCATCACATTGGGGCAGGTTCCCCTACAAAGTACCTTTTCCATAAAAATGCCTAGCCAATCTCTCTCCTCCCGCTACAACTTAAAAAAGCTATATTTGGATGGTACAGTACGCTAGTCTATGCTGATTTTATAACATTTTAAAGTCAATTATTATGGAGACACTTGTTTTTTTATATTTGTTGGGTTTCTATTCCCCCCAAAATCTTGGCACTGGGTAAGAAACCCACATGGTGTTAACTTGAAAATGTAACTGGAACCATTTAAGAGAGAGGCAACAAAGAAGGCAACTCATGGCAGAAATGTTGTCAAAGGCTGCCTTAGAGCTGATTTGTAGGTTTTTCACACACTTCTACACAAGTCATCTCACTTTGGTTTTCCAAAGACCTCGGTCCAGGAAAGAATCCAAGACTACGGAGGCAATATTTTCTAGTGTTTACACCACAAGACACAGACCGCTGACTCTTGAGCTTCAGTTCCAGTTGTACTGATGACTTCTTTCAGAAACTCCATCAAGTCACTTATCTTCTTTTTGCCTCAATTTACCCTTTTGTAAATCAAAGACAATACATTGTTCATTGGAGAGGAGTGGATAAGCCTGAAGGTACACAGAATCAGCTCCCGCTGTTCATAAAGAGGAGTAAACCGACTAGAAAAGGGATGCTTCAGGATGGAAGTGAAGCACCACAAGGATGAGGGAGGAATACTTCCTCCAAAACGTAGCAAAATTACAAGACTGGCCGTGCAAATATTTTGGCGGATGGAAACAGAAAGCTTTACTTGCTTCCAAAAATCAGGTCTGGGCACTCTGTTCACAGCAAGATGCACTGAAACGAACCGCTTACTCTAGTATGTTTGACGGGTGTCACTTTTCATTATTAAGCTTTTTAGAAAATGTATTGTATGCAGTATTAGAAGTTCAAAATAAGATGCATGTTTGAATACAACTTTCAAACCCAGCACTACAGCAATCCCATGTTGGGTATACTTGGCTTACTGCATAAGAAGACCTCACTGTATTTATACTCCCTTATTTCAATCTATTACATACTACCATTCTGGAATAATTCATCCTTCCATAGCCCTTTAGCTCAAAGCTCCCGATTCATTACTATTACTCTGGTTAAAGACAAAAAACAGCTTCTTTAAAAGAGCCCATTTATTCTATGCTAATTTTATTTCTCCAAATGCTGATACCAACCCAGTCATCAACCAGAAGTGACAAAAAATGACATCATTCCCCTACAAAGCAAGTGCCTAAGCTTAAATATGGTTAGCTGGAGATTTGCCCAGCTGTAGCTCACAGATATACAAACAATCTATTCAAAATCTGCTAGAACTAGATCCATTTTTTTTTTAAGTTTAAAAAAACCCCTGTAAGTAGGATGCCACTGTATCCACCAGTACCGCCAACCAAAAAAAACCCAAAACAAGCAACCCAGGACAATGTACCAGAACTGACCCAGAAGAAACAGAAGACATGCAAATCAGCAACTTTCAATACCTCCTGGTTAACCAATGTAACACCATGCTACAGCAAGCAGAATTACCTAGCAAAGGTGATGCTTTCAGTCTCCAACAGTACAGGAAAAAATGCAACTCAGGAAAACAACTGTGACTGGCCCCGGGTGGGCGTTGTGGGTAGGTGGATGTGTGTGCCCCCCCCCGCCTTCTTACTGAAGCTGCCCGGAGGGCTGTCTGGCACCCTTGGGCTCCACACCTCAGGCTCAGAGCAGGTTGGGACCACCTGGGAGCTCCAGCATGAGCCGACTCCAGGCCCACAGGTCCGCCGTGCATCCTCAGTCCAGGCCCCCAGGGAGCGGCGGCAATGGCGCCCTGCACCCCCACTGGGGCAGCTGCTGCCACCAGGCAGGGGCACAATTCCCATGAAGCCAGCTCCTGCAGCCCCCAGCCCAGCGCTACTGCTACAGCGCCGGGCAGAGCTGCCGCTCGCCTCCCCGTGCCACCCAGGCTCCTGCCAGGACCTGCACAGACCTGCCAGGTCCCGGCAGGAGGCCCGGGCAGTAGGGCTAGGTGCAGCTCAGGCTCCATCAGCACTGGCCTGAGGTCAGGTGTGCAGCATGGTGCAAGCCAGGGGCTGCGGGAGGTGGCTCAGTGCAAATCCTGCCCCTGCCTGCTGGCAGCAGATACCTCCGTTTGGGCGCACGGCCACCATCGCCTCCACTCCCTGGGGGGCTCAGACCAGAGATGCGCAGGGACCTGCAGGCCCAGAGACGGCTCATGCCGGAGCTCCCAGGTGGTCCCGACCTGGCCCAAGCCCGAGCCGTGGAGCCCGAGGGTGCCAGGCAGCACTGCCTTCCCCGAACCCCCAGCCCTGCCAGCCCACTTGCTCAGGGCCCTGGATGGAGGGTTGTGCGTGGGTGCACCACACCGCTCCCTGTGCAGCTGCTTGGAGCCTGCTTCTGGAGGCAGTGTGACGGCAGCGGGGCAGGGCCGCCTGGGTGCAAGATCCAAAACCATGTGTGCGATTAACACATTAAAAAAATTAATGTGTTAATTGGCTCTTGCATTAATTGTGCACGTTAACTGCAGTTAATTGAAAGCCCTAGTTCTCTCATCAGGTCCTAATAAGAGCCCAGACTCAGAAGTGGCAGAAATCGCTATTTTACTTCCTGAATGTATTGGTGGCATCTCTGCTTAAAGATTCCCTGACTGGCACACTACATCTCAACAGCCAGACCAACAGAAACATATAGTCAAAGACATCACAAAGAGCTAATAAATCTAGCAACGTTAGGTCTTTCATAAAGACATGGCAAAAGCGGCCATCTGAAAGATTTAGCAGCTCCAAGAGATACTTCCTAGATACAAATGGAAGAATTAAAATGAACTTGGTCCTCTCCATTTTCTGCAAACAATTTCCACCATTTTTTGTCTTCTAGCCTAAGTTGTTTAGTGCAGGGACAGTTTTAATGTGCGTCTTTTAAAGTGTAAACCAACCTCATTGTGGAGGCTCAATTAAAAGTAAAAAGGAGGAAGAGCATTTGAGATAAAAGTCCCATGGATGGGATGGCATACCTGGCTTCTCAAGAAGTTAGGCCTTGAAACCAAGGGTTTAGAATACAAAAGAAAACCCAATTGATGTATTCTCCATCTCTTCCTTAGCTCAAAGTGCCAATAGCCAAGCTTGTTATAAGATATTTCTACAATACGGAAGACCACGTGAGAAAATTTTACCTAGCTCATAACTGGATGGTCACTGCAGCCGACTGCAATTCTTCATGTCACTACTGATGCAGCTGATTGATGCTGCGTTCTGTGTACGAATCATCTCTGCCCTCGGGCAACTAAAGCAACAGACAGCATTTCAAACCAAACCGGGATCTAGCCAAAAAAAATCTTTCCCGATTATATTGCTGGTGAATGGCAGCCTTTTCCTAGCTGGGGGCACATTCCCCAAGATGGCTGAGGAACCAGCGGCCTAGAAAGCAAGTTTGGGGCAGCCATACCCAACAGTGTCCCAGCGGGCTCTCTTCAAAGGGAGGCTCATGCAACCTAGCATTTGGAGGAGCCCAAAGAGAAGCTTGAGCCTTCAGCTTGTCGAGTTTTAAGGCAGTTGTCAGTAACTCTCCCTGCTCCCATTCCAAGGTTTAGGTTCTTTAAAGCATGTCCGTCAGAGCCAAAACTGATGGGAAAGCTTACTCAGAGATGAGCCTACCCTGATCAAGGGGCCAGACTAGACCTCAAGAGGTCCCTTCCAGCCCTGCTTTGCTATGGCTCCAAAAACATTTTTTGGTCCGATTTTTTGACACAACCACGATTTCAGCAAGAACAGAACCACTGTAATTACCAGGCTTGTATCCTCCTGCTTTCCCTGACTCCCCTTAAATCCATGGTTCATGAACAGAGGAAAAAAAAGCTCTCCCTCTGTACAAGCACCAGCAGTCAGAATGATAGGTACTAGTAGCATTAAACTGGTAATTATATCCCAGGACTGGTGAGGAGTTTCTAATGAGAATGCAAAACCCAACTTCCTGCAAACTGAAAATGAAAATTCTCCCTGCCCTCATCATCTAAATTTTGGAGTAAAAGGTCTGAATTTGATAGCCTCAAGCTGTGCCATTCTGTTAGGAAGTTGCCAGCAGAGAAGCCAAAACTGAAAGCTTCAAACCCTACATTCGGTACAGAGTTGTCCATAAAAAAAACAGGCAAAGGAGTAAAGACTAAAGTTTTATTGCTCCCGTCTTTATTTTGAAGACCTGAATCACTTCACACAGGGCAAAAGACGCACCCCAAAAAAGGGGTCCTCCCTGAGGCACTATCCTTGGAAAAAAAAATTGTAACACCAATCCATCCCTATAAATAAAATGTTGAAGACATGCACAAACCTACTAGCCCATCAGGCTAGTGTGGTTAAGGCATTCCAGTTTCTGTAGCCACTGGCACAATGAAATGATGAGAATAGCACCATCTCTGTATCTAGACCAATAGTTTACAGCCTGTGGTCCGCAGACCTCTGGGGGTCTGCAGACTATAAGGGATTCGCTAAAGATGACTATGATAATTGAAAAGCACGTGAACACCCACACTCACCATTCAAAGAGGTCCGCACCTCCATTTGAAATTTCCAAAGGGGTCCGCAAATTTAAAAAGTTGAAAACCACTGGCCTAGACCAAACGATAAATGGTAGTTGGCCATCAGCACTGATATAAAGCAACACACAAGCTCATGCCTCTGTAGCCAGAGCAAGATACCTTACTACTGTGCCCCATCTACTGAAAATTCCTGGATATGATGCTTAATAAAGCAACACTGGAGGCACGAGAGAAGACGTTCTCAGTGAGCCATAGGGGTCACTACCACATTGTGGAAAAGAGCTGTGGCAAACAAATTTTACAACAAACCTAAAAATGAAGCTAGCTGGTCAAAGAAAGTTTTCTGTCTCAAAGCTCTGTAAGCATATAGTATAGAGAGGGGCAAAACGGCAGATCTGGCTGGTGGCTGGACTCCATTTCCCAGCAGCCCCTGCCCACACTCTGGCCAGTTTCCATGGACAGTGCGGGGCCAGGGCTTCCATGGAGACTGGCCCCAGTGGTGCTGGCAGAGCATGCAGCTGGATGAGGAGCCGTTCCAGGGACGGGATCTTGTGGTGGTGACAGCGTGGGCCAGAGCTGGGGCAAAGCCACAATCTACTGCCTGCACATGTCTGCCCAGGGAGTGCGGGCAGATCTCAGCTCCTCCCTGGCTCCACCCCATGCTGCAAGATCCCGGCCCCAGAGCAGTTCCTCACCCAGCCGTGGGCCCTGCCAGCACCGCTGGGGCTGGTCTCCATGGTGACACAGACCTCACGTTGTCTCAGTCCTTCCACTCCCGGGGTCTCCAGGGAAACCAACGGGAGTGAAGCAGGCAAGGCCTGCTGGGAAATGGAGTCAGCTGCAGGCCCGATCCAGCCCACCGGCTAGACTTTACCCATCCCGATGTAGTACATCGGAATTGTTGTCCAAATCCAAATAGCTCTTCCACCTTGTAGCAACTGGAGCATAGTGTTCTGCTTACCCAAAATTCCTCTAGTTTCAAACGGACCCTACGGCTTTCTCCGTTTCTTTATCTGAAATGATATTGTACCATTAGCATGCTGTTGAACAGCTGCCATGTTACTGAAACACAGCAGTACATGAGGTAGAACAAGCGTTATGACTTATGCACGGATCCATAAAAACACTTTAGGATCCAAGACACAACTTAAGTGGCAGGTTGTACTGCTCACCACGTATTCACCCCAAAATCATTTCTTATCCTATTCAAATTATTATGCAAAGTCATTCCTCCATATGCAGAATTAGAAGATTTGGAGGAGGAAACAGCGATATGCCAGCTGTAATTTATTTGTACTCAGAGAAGAATTTTTAAGTACAAAAAGGTGATACAAAATGAAACTACAGCCTGTATTTGAATTAGTGGAAAATAAAAGCACGACCAGCTCAGTGGACTGCCAGACAACAATATTTAGACCTCAAATGTTAATTTTCACTATATAAAGGAGAGAGGTTTTTAAACAGAAAAGGTTTTTTGGGGTGGGGGGGGGGGGGGGGGGGGGGGTCTTGTTTGCTCTTTGTAATTTCACCGTCTATGTAGAGGCAAGAGAACAATAAAAGGACACTAGTTTGACTGTTGAAACTATGTAAAAAGCAATTAAAAAATATTCAGTGAGTAACAATAAAGAGCAGAGACATCTAGTCATGGAATAGGGCTCCAGAGAATCAAAACCCATAAATAGGGCAGAGAACATAATATTAAGTGTCATGTAAAAATAAAGCTGTTCACAGGCATTCAGCCACATGAGAGTCGCACAGTGATGTTAGTAGGGGATGCAAACTTGCAGCCCCCCCCCCCCCTTCCCCAACCAGCAATTTGGACCTTAGACTCTCAAGATTAAGAATCTGAGATTCTATCAACTGAGCAGGAAACAAGCCAAAATCCAGCTGTTTTTGCAGCGCCTTAGTCTACTGCCTGAACTTGACACTTAAAGCTGAACTAGTCTAGCCATGAAGCATGTAACAAACTCTACAGCTAACCTAGAGTCTTCTCCCCTTAGTAGGGACCAACAGTATTCATGCCTACTGGTCCACTATAGGAAATTGAAAGAATTGACACACAGGTCCTATCACTTAGGACCTACACTTCAGTAATAATCTTTCGGCATAAACAAGTTGACTGCAATAGAAATGACCATCAAATTCAGTATTATACAAAGGCTATGCAACTATAACAGCCTGCAAATGAAGTAAAAAAAGACACGTCTGGAAGCAAGCAAAGAACATGAACAACCCTGCGGTTATGAGACAATTTAATAAGCTGTGAAAAGTGAAGCGACAAATGAATTGACGTTTGATACGTACATTCCTGAAAACGTACCAGAGGCAGAACGTTCCTCTAGGAACGGGAAGTGCAGGACCAGCCACCAGGACACTGAACGCTAAACCCCAGGTGCCACTTGTACTGCTGCTTTCACATTTCCCCACAGATGCTTCACACCAAGACCAGAAATTGTCAGAAAAAACTAAATAAGATCCCTATCACTCTAGGTAGGGAAGGCACTACTTACGTTTCAAGAATTATTTATTATAGAAGGGGGCCAACTTTTCTGTATTCCAGGAAAAGACTTAAGTGATTAAGTGATGTCAAACTCCCAATTTGAAAAATTATTAAACAGTTACAATATTAAGAAGATTGCAAAAGAGGGGTATTTCCTAACGCCGGAGCTCAAAACAAATGCTTTTAACTGGAAGTGCACTTTGCTTGAAGTTAAAATTAGTCAAAAGATTAAGCCATGTATCTATTTAAATACATAGACTTAAGGTTCAAAACTGCAAACAGCCAGCAGCTAAGAAAGGAAGTGTCTATTATTAATAGATGCTTAATTAATATCAGCTAATGTTAATTATCAATATAACTGCGTTGCATAATATAATTAGTATGAATAACGATGACTATTAGTACTGATAATATTAGTTTTTATTAATAGACACGAATGCCCATCCTAAGTTACTTGTGCTTTTTAGAAAGCTTTCTTGCTCTTTCTGAAATGCAAACAGAGCCTCGTACAAACTTAGTAACATTTCTTATTCAAAATCTTTTGACGAGGTTCTGTTTCAACTGTTGCTGAAGTTCTTCTCTCTAGTTTTGTTCAGCCTGTGTAAAATAATTTATTAGTAAATAGTAAAAGGCAAAAAGCTTTGAAATACCTTTAAAACACTTGTTAGCCTTTTATTTTTTTCCCCTTTGGATCCATTCAGAGAAGTCCCCAACCTTGTAAACCATTCCTTTTCCAATTTGTCTACCCACAGAGTAAGTGGGAAGAAGAAGAGGCAATGGCAACAATGATACTTTCCCCTTGCATAGTTTTTTATTTTAATAAAAAAAAATACAAGACTACAACATTTGGCAGATAAATATTTTAATTTGCTGGCACAGTGATACAAATACAGTCATCCCTTCATGGTCCCACAACAGATTTTCAATCCAAGATTTTAAATTTGAATCATTAGAAGACTAAATGCCAAAAAAGGAGGAGGCCAAGCCCAAAACTGAATACATAAGTTTGACTGCATGCTTCTTTTCCCTTCTGAAACAGGGTGGATATAACTCTTGAAATACATTTACAGGAGATTTTTATTTATATTTTGAAAAGTTATTAACATTATAATCTATTAAAATAATGTACACATAATAAAAATATTCAAATGCTATAATGCCTGTATTGAAGCTTTAAGGAAAGTCCAAACAGCTGACCTGGTAAAAATTATTGACTAAGTAGGAAAAGCCAGGTTTGACACTGCTGTCTCAAACCAGTTTTAGACAGCAATAACCCTTTCTACAGCTGCAAAGAGTATTTGTTTTAATATCAGTTTATTCAACAAGTTCAGACCAATTATAAGTTCATTCAGAGCTGAGAAACTAAATGGGAACAGGAAACTTTCTTCCCCACTTCCAATCTATGAAGAAAATGAAGTGTGAGAATGAGATTTCTTAACTCGTTAAATCTTGAAGATCACAACCAGAAAAAAACCCATACAATTAATTACGAAGAGCAATTTGTTTAATGCATCACTAAATTACATAAAAAATCTGTATTCAGCACATTTAAGGTAGTCTTAAATGATGAAAACAGTTTGAAACGCTGTTTTTGTGCATTTAATCACATTTTAATTCCTATCTAAACGCAGCATAAACAGCAAGAAAAATAAATCACCACCTAGTAAGAAAATGAAAGATGCGTTTCTTGCTAACACAAAAAGTAAGACTTCAGGACCAGATTAAGCTACGTTAAACAGGCTGCACAGAACACTGACTACTGCATTTACTTGATTAGGACATGAGGTTCCCCCCCACCCCCCATTTGCAATGGGGGGGAAAGCCCCTTGCCTTAGGGCTAAGGGTTAGGGCTTAGGGGGGGAGGGTCAGGCAGCAGGAGCTGCCCTGGCACTCTAGCCCCAACCAGGGGTTGGACTGGGGCTGGAGCCTGCCCCTCACCCCATTGCCTGTACACCCCCTGCCACTCCTCCCCCACAAACCCCAGTCCCCCCTCCCCATACCACTATCCCCCCCACTCCCACCACACTCCTTATTTTTGCTCCAGGCCAACAGGCTCAGTGTCCCTACTGCAGCCCGGGTCAAGGAGCATGGCTCCAGCCCAATCCTGTAGTAGTGGCACGGAGCTGGCACTGCTGTTCCAGCCCAGTCTGGTTGCAGCAGGCTGCTGGAGGTAGGGGGGTAAGCATGTGTGTGGGGGTAGGACAGACAGCAGGGGGCCTGCCACCTCCACACTGCCAGCCCTACCACCTGCCCCTCATCACCTCTCCCCCACCACCTGCAGTAGTGGGGATGGATTAATTTAAGACCTTCCTCCAATAACCAGATCCCATACATAGAGAATTATAGTGAATGTATACATTTTTTATGTGTAGAACAAAATTATTTCATAGACTTCATAAACCTTAAGGCTGGAAGGGACCTCATGAGATCATCAGGTCCAGCCCTCTGCCCAAAAAGAGTCAGCTGGAGTCGCATGATCCCAGCAAGGTAAGCACCAGGGCATTTCTTGAATGTATCCAGGGTATTATTGGGGGGGGGGGTCGCCTTACATTCAGGACCGTCTTGTATGCGAGTAAATAGGGTAACATCATCTCATTACTTCCTCCTATCCCCTTGTTAGTCTGTTTGTGCCTTTTACTTAAGAGCGCCATTGTTGTGCGTCAGGGATGGTCTCGTTCTGTTCTACGCTTGTGCCGCATCTAGCGCGACGCAGCTCGACAGGGGCTCTTAGATGCTACGAACATCAAAATAATTGAAATGATTACGTCTCCTTTTCATTACTAACTGTAGCGTACGATTTTGCTGCAAAGCAACATGTCGGCAGGCTTACCATCCAGAAAACATTAACCTTTGGGGGAAATAACCAAGAAAAGCACACAGGGAAAGCAAGGTTTCGTAGATTTCTAGGGCAAGAAGGGACCTATTAGATCGAGTCCGACCCCCTGCTCCGGGTGGGAAAGAGCCCTGGGGTCGAGTAACCCCAGCCAGGTGCTCGTCTAATCTCCTTGTGAGCACCTCCGAGGTAGGGGAAAGCACCACCTCCCTTGGAAGCCCAGTCCATACTTTGGCAATAGATTAAACTCTTTAAACCTTTTCGCAGGCCACATCCCCAATTAGCTCAAGGAGGGTCTGGAGCACCACCTCCAGACCTTGCCCTCTGCCTCCTGTTCCCTGCCCCCGCTTTCTGCTGATCTGCTTCCCGCGCTACCCCTTGTCTCCCCAATCGGCAGCGTGCCCCTTGCAACACCTGTGCCACCAGTTCAAACCGTTGTTAAGTCTCGGATTGGACGCGATGCCCCCGAGATGGGGTGCATCACACCCACACAGAGCAGGGGGGTGGGCTGGAGACCCCCAGACAGGACTGCGACGCCTAGTGATGCTAGTGGCACCTGCAGGGTGGCCCAGGGCAGGTGGGGAAGGGCACGTGGCAGCCCCCAGGGGGCGGAGCGAGGTTAGCCCCGCCCCCTCTCGCCGCCATCTTGCGCGTCGCCTCGGCCACCGCAGCCCCTTGGGGAGCAGGGAGGCCCCGCGATGAAGGGAGGTGGGGGGTGGGGTGGAGGACGCCGCCACTCCCCGCCCGGCGCCGGCCCCGCGCGAGTCCCCTACCTCCGGAGGGAGCCGCGGAGCCGGTTCACTCCCCGGCCTGGCCCGGCCCGGCCTCGCGCTCTGCCGTTTCCCCCCGCCGGCGCGTAGCCCGGCTCCGGTAATGGCGGCCTGTCACCGCGCATGCGCAAGCACACAACGGAGGATGGCACACAACGGAGAAAGCCCCCCCCCTCTCCGTGCACTTGCGCAGTTGGGTTGAGTGAAGCCGGCCTGGGGTGGGGAGGCGTAGCACGCACATGCGCCTGCTCATCGCCGCCCACAACATTCGCACGCGCTTACCGCTTACAGCCCTAACCCCCCCTATCTGTGCGCATGCGCGCTGATGAGTGCGAGTGCGCAGGTGCCAGTGCTGTTACACCCCCCCCACCCCATCTGCTCCCAGAGCATGCTGGGATAGTACTCCTAGATTATAAAAGCAGAGGGGCAGGGGTGGGCTGTGCAGTAGGTACTTGGCTTGGGTGGATGGGTCGTAGTAGTGTTGTTACCCCTGGCTGTATTGTTCTACTGTGTTCATTTCAGAGCCGCTTTCCTGTTTTGTTCTGGTTTCTTTTTCTTGCTGGCTTTTCTCGCTAGGCCAGCCTGTCCCCAATTTTTGAGAGCTGAGGCATGCTACTGCATGAAACCTGTCAACACACACACACACACACACACACACACACGCACACGGATGGATCTGGGGGCAAAAGTGCAATAGTGCACTTCTACCCCACTTTGATTTCTGATCCACCCAGTGTATAAAACAAACTGCCTGGCAGCAGTAGCAGCATTTCTATTGATGAAGCAATAAGGGAGTCCTTTGACTTTGTATCTTAGTTTAAACTACCTGATTCCTTCCTAACTCTTCATTCCACAGGTGTGTACACACACTCACATACACACACCCCTTTAAGATTTTGAAAAGGCGGGTGCAGGTGGTATGATGCATCCTCACATATAGCACAACGTATTTTACTTCTGGTGGAAATAAACTAGAAGCTTTACTAACAAGGTAGGTAGCCTAGGGTTGTATTATTCCATTTAAGATCAGAGTAAGAACAAATATAACTTAACTGGAATGTGCCTTCATCAGCTGTCTCATACATTTGCTATATCAAACACAACAAACTAGACAAAACTAATCCAAAAATGTTGTTTCTTTAGTTCTGTTGTCATTAGAACTGAATGCACCTCTCTCCAGATTTATGAAACAAAATCAAGCCTCCTTGAGCATCTTGACACTGCATCCAAGGGATCAGTTAAAGTTGTTTCCACACCTGAATCAATGTTTTCAGCTAAAGTTAAAAATAGCCTACAGGGCTGTGAAATAGGAGCTACATTAAGAGGAGCAGCTCACAGACAGCAGAAATGCAAAAGAAAAAGTTGATTAGTGGAACAGTAAGACTATTAGAAAAGGAGAGAGAGCTGTTAACACCTGTGGAATGAAGAGTCAGGAAGGAATCAGGTAGATTACGAGATACGAAGTCAGACGACTCCCTTACTGCTGCCTCAGTAGAAAAGCTGCTACCACAGCCAGGCTATTTGTTTTAAACTTTGGGTGAAGCAGAAATCAAATGGGGTGCAAGTGCACCACTGCGCACCCCCCCCCCACCTCCGATCTGCCTCTGTGTGCATGTATACTATGTGTGCATATGTGTGGGTACACACACACACATATATATACATATATATGTATATACACACACATATAATTACTATATAAGATGATAGATAGATAGATAGATACTATATTATTATAACAATGAGCGCACTTCACTTTCACGTGGTCTTACAACAAAGACATCACTCCCTCCGCCAGGCAGACCCCACCACCATTTCCCCCTCTCCCCACCCTGCCAAGGTGCCCATGCAGACATGTATAAGCTGTGCCACAAGTCTTGGCCACAATTGTTCTGCACAGGGATGTATCACCACAGATTATGAATGCTGTATAGAGTGACTAGCCTCGGTAATTCTGATGGGAAAACATAACGTGTGTTAAAATGTACAAACATATGAATGTTTAAAGTGAAGGAAGGAAGGAATCATTTTGCATGGCATGCTTCCATTGTGCTCGGGACGCTACGGCATAATCCTTTGGGAATCACTGCACTAGGTCTTACCCATCCTCTTATGGCCTTGAAGGAGCAGAACTGAAGAGCTGCTCCCTGTTATTTTGTGCTTGCACCCAGAAGCCGCTTTGGAGGCTCTTGCCTTCAAATAAAATGGAAAGCATGCAGGCAACTAATTGCTTTGGATACAGCATGGAGGAGGATACAGGGCCTCTCTCTGACTCCCCGCTGCACCCTGCTTCAGAGACTTGTACTGTTGGACTGCAAGAGCATAAATAAAGGCAGCTTTGGAGAGCCGTCACGTGCTTTTCTGAAAGTACTCTCCTGTTTGCCAGGATCCAACCACACATTTGGCAGTAAGCCCTATTCCTTCACTGTGCCAAAGGCCATAACCGAATCATACACTGCCTGCAGGAGTCGGCTGACTTCCTCAAACCACAGCCCCCACCAGACTGTGGAGCATCTCCAAATGCTATCCTCAGCACAACAGCCTGCTGGCAATGGGGATCAATGACCCTCTTCTACTGGTCTAGGCTTCCAATGTGGGAATAGCTGGCACTGTGCTGGTGAACAGGTCGCAGCACAGGACAGATTTATCAAGCACAGACCCTCCGGCTACCCCACCCCACTGTAGTGCTGCCGAAGACACGTGAGCCCAGGGTGCTCTGGTGTAGCACCAAGTACCTTGCAGATCTGCCTAAAATGGATCGAGTGGGTGCAACCCTGTCTGGCAAGTCTGGACTTACATAGAAGAAGCAGGCTGGCCTTTGGCTGGCCTCAGATCCCAGCTGTTTCATTCCCTCTGTAGGAGACAGCGCAGACCTCCCATCACAATCCTCTTGTTTATAGGAGCAGAGCTGACCACTCCCTGAAACTAGAAGGAGAGTATAACTCTGGAAAATTCGAGCTCCCAAACTGGTTCTCGGTGCCAGATCCTTGCTTGAGAGCACAATGAGTCCTGAAATACTATGTCCGATAGAGACTGCAGCTACCCCTCCCTCCTTCCCCATCCAGTTCTATTAGGAAACACCTCTGATTATTTGGGGAGGTGGGAGCAGGAGCTCCCAAACTCCTAGAGCAAATGCCCCAAACTTTTAGCACAAAATCTAGCCAGTGGCCTTTGCTGGTAGAGTCCTTTTTTAGGCTAGTCTTAATGCTGTATGGAGATTCGAAACCCCTTTGGGAAATTGTTCCTAAACAGAAAACTTCAGCACTATTCTTGGAAGATGATTACATTACTTAAAGTTATCTGGGCCTGGCGTTTCATAGGAGGAATGTGAGACAAGGGCTCTGCTCACATTCAAACCTTCACGTGGGGTCCTCACCCTATTCCTCTTGACAGTGCGTGATGCTCCCCTGACAGCTCTTATTAGAAGCACCTGGAGAGAAGGAGGGACAGACAGATTTCAAGTGGGAACAAGATGGGGCTGAAGGAAACGTATCCTCGAAGGACCGAATCCTGCTTGCTGTCGTCACTCCCACTGAAATCAGTGGAAGCATACATGAGAGAGAGGCAAGAAGGATTTGGCTGCACTTCTACTGGGACACAAGACAAGAAGATGTGCTAATTACACTAGGAACATGAATACGCACGTTATAAGTGATTAAATGTGGGAGAGAAAAATACCAGCATCTGGGTCTAGGAAGGGGTTTTGGAAGAGCTGGGAAGTATAGACAGAGTTATGGCAGCTTAATTTAAACCACAAAAAGTAGCTGCTTTGACACAGCTCCTTTGTATATCTGTAAGTTGCTTTGGTAAGCAGATTGCCTACGTGATCCCACCCAGCTCTGAGGCCGGATCACAACTGTGCAGTGAGGGAGGTGTTGTCCCCGTGAGGACCCCGTGCAGCATCTGGGGCAGGGACCCTCAAGAAAAATGAGCACGGTGCAGACTACAGTAGGCCTTGAGCTGCTTAATGATGGGTTGGTATAGAGTGATTTGTATCTGCTTCCCCATAGTTTTGCTAAGAGAGGAACACGAAAAGGAAATATTCAGGTGAGACAACATCACAAGGTGCGAAACCATTTTAGAGAACCGAAGTAAAACATGTGGAACAAAACCGGGGTTAAGGTTAATAAAAGGTCATCTCGGGGACATTTGGTAGTTCAGTGATAGACAAAGTTAATTGTAGACACTTTATATAGGAAGAAGAATAGCCTTGTAAATATAAATCAGAGTAGCACCTATTAGGAACATTTTTATATTTTATTTTTACCTTATTTCATAGCCCTTTTTGGTATTTTAGCCAAGCCAAAGAGTATAAAAATCTGGCTTCATCTCACAATCTTTGCTCTTCAGCCGTGAACTAGTCCCCTTGCTGAATAGCCCATCTGCAGATGAGCTAAGATAGGAGCATTTTAAAACTTAATTTGAAATCTAGGTTAAAAAGTCCTTTCTCTACCGGACTAGTCACCTGTTAGAGGCTTTTTTAAGATCTAGGACTTAGAAATTTAAAAATGTAACTGCTTTTATATATTGATAGGATTGTTATGCCTTGAGATAAATGCGCACACTGTAAATGTTAATCAGATGTCGGATGAGCCTTGTGTGTACTGTTTAGTCATTTATCTCCTCTCTATTTTGTTACTGAATTTGCTCTTACGAATGGAGGGGTTTTTATGGGGTGAGTATTTAATTTTGGTGGGACTGGCTCTTTGAACCTTTCTTGGCCCGTCTGAGGGTCAACAATGATCTCATAAGTCAGGCAACCAGATGCCAGGGGAGGGCGCTCGATTCTGTCCCTAATGAAGCTGGGCACAAGCCATGCAATGCAAACTTTCTGTGCACGGTCACTGCTTGTACGCACCTTGTTTTCCTTGTGCTTTGCCTTGACACTCCAGCAAATCTGGTCTGCAAAGGAGTTAATGACTTGTACCTGCAATCAGTGGTGCTTTGCAGGGGCACAGCCTCCTGCTGAGAAAAACAAATGTTTTGGCAGCCCGATCAGCCCTGCGAGCTTGCAAACTCCAACACCATCTGTCCAGTCGATGACCTTATGTCCCTTTATCAGCCACTAAAGAACCCGTGCCAAATATCTTTGTCACAAGATGAAGCGCAGTCTCCTCCAACTATGAAGGATGACAATGCCAACTATGAGAAACCGAGTCCTAGGTCACTCCAACTGGGCACCCAAAATTAGATGCCTTTGATCCTAATCTGTCAGGCTCAGTTTGGCGGATGTAAAATGGGTATTATTCCTTCCCTTCACAGGAAGAAAGATCTGACTGAGCCAAAGGCCTTAAAGCACACCAGTATCTTAGCCGTGGGAGTGATGTGGCCAGCACAGTGAGGTGATGAGAATAAAAATATGAATGTGAAGCACCTGGACGCTGCAGTAATGAGTACCATAGAGAAGCCGGTGATGAAAAGAAGCCTGTAAGGCCTGGGCCACCCGTTGAACAAGACAGAGAAACTCAAATACTGATTAGCAACTCATTAAAGGGATCACTCTTCTTTCTTTGCACTGGATGAATCAAGATCCCATGACATTTTAGCTGCTAAACCTTCTCAAGCCTCTACTGAGCATATGAGAACCGCAATGCTTTCAAAGGCTAAATTTGGGTTGATTCTCATGGGAACAGCAAAAAAACCCAAACCCATACCTGACAATTAGGCCACCTAACTACCACATTTCAAGTCCCTGCTCCGCATCATGGGGGTGCTAGAGCTGTACGATGAAAAGCATGACGATTGTTTTAATGCTAAAAAAGAATGTATTTTTTCCTAGCTTCATATTTGGAAATGGCTCAACTCAAGGCTGAGAATTAAAAAAAAAAAAAAAAAAAGAAGAAAGAAACAGCTTGAGGGAGACCCATTGCGTGTAAAATACAGCTGAACCATTAAAATTGGGCCAGTTTATAAGCCAATGGGTCAAGCAATCTAATAACAGATGGTGCTACCAGTCCCGACTATAATAGCATGCGACACTATTACTGATGCTGACTCCCAATATTTCCAAAAGAGTGTCTCAATAATCCTCTACTGATTAACTGTCACCATCACCACCCCTCCAGGACACATTAGTGCCACTTCCAATCAAATGCAAATGCCTAGAACATGTCTTGAAATACAACGCTCCCTGCAGCATCACAGAGCCTGCTATGAAAATATCTCAGAGGATTAACCCGACAGCTAAATCCTAGTTGGTCCCCTGAGGCCTTGGCTCCAAAGGGGGTGCTCCTGAAGAATATGCCCTGACATTCATGCCCTGTTGTCCCTTTGCTACTGGGGCGCAGGGTGGAAACATGTCACATCAGGTGTAAGGGGGCACGTTGCTGGAGCCCAACAAATAACGGAGGGGAATGAGCAGCCATTCGTATCACTTGGTCCGAAATGGTTCGGGGCTTTACAGATTGTCACCCGCACCATAACCAGCGCCCCGAAGCTAACGGGCAGCCCATGCAGTAGGGAAGCATTTGCAAGGCAGGGCATTGAGCAGGTCCTGTAAAATAAATGTCAGCAACAGGGTCTGGAAAAAGCTGATGCGGGGAGCGGAGGGGGGGATTATTTTGCACCAGGAAGCGTGACTTCACCGAGCACCGTTTCATTTCTGGAGACTGAGCACACTCAGCTGGCTCACGAGTTTTCAGCGATACCCACAGCACTGGCACAGTTATTGTCACAAGCACCCCCCGTTATTCAGAGCCTAGTTCAGTATCTGCTTTCGACTGGATTGAGTCGAACTGGATTCGACAAAGGGATGCTTACACGGTAAATTGTGAGGTTGAGACGTTGTCCTTTAAGCCTGTACGAGGGTTGGGCAGGCTCGTTACGTGCCCCCCCCCGAGACAACTCTTGCTCTCCGCATGTGTGTGGTTGCATCTGTCAGCTCGGACCAGACCCTGATGTGGATGTAACCAGTTGGCGTTGCTCCGGCTGGGCCATATCCCACTCCTAATCTATGGGCTGAGCTCCTGATGAGCTCAAGGGGTGGAGAAGGACCAACCTACGCACAGCCCAGCAAGTTACCCATGAGGTTAGTTCTCTTCCCGCCCAATGCCATTGTGGGAAAGCTGTGTGCTGTTGTCCTCTTGCGCAGTGCCTCATCTCTCTGGCTCTCTCTCCCCCGTTAGGCAAAGCACCTACCGCCTCCCTCAGAGTCCTAAATATGACTTGGAGACATAAGGAAGTGTACCACTATACCCAAAAAGTGTGGCTGTCTCTATCCCAACCTTATTGTTGATCCAGCTAGCCACAACATCTCTTGCCTTTTGCAAATCTGGACCATCACAGGAACTTTACCTTGGCACCACCACATATCACCTTGGCACCGTCCTTTCACTTTAGCCACCCTACAGCTCTTTCTATGCCCCTTTTTTCCTCTGTGTATAAAATCTCACACCTGGAAAAGACATCCAGGGCCATCTCAGGCTGCACTATCCCAACCCCGTCCCAGACAGATGTCCGTGCAGTCTCTGCTTGGGAAGGAGGCTGCAGCTTCCCTCGGCAGGTGGTTGCGCTGTTCTGCTGGTCCGGCTGCGAGGAATGTATTTTTCTGATTGAATCTCAATGTGCTTTGCTGTGTTTTAAAGCCATTGCTTCGTGTCCTGCCTTCTGCAGCAGGGAGATCAGTTGTTCTCCCTCTTCTTTATGGCAGCCTTTCAACTATGTGAAAGCTGCTATCATGACTTAATTGCCTTTTCCCCAAACTAGACACGCCTCGTTCTCTCGACCTTTCCTTGCACAGCTGCATTCCAACCCCTTCCGCAGCTTCTGGATCCTTTCCAGTTTCTCGACATCCTCCCTCACATGCAGAGCCCAGACAGCGCTGCTTTGGAGGCCTGAACAGTGCTGAGGAGAGCGGTACTGTCACTTCCCATGTCTTGGGGCCTTGTTACACGATAATTTTAGGCGGCTTCTGGAGCTCTTCGCTCCCAGACTGGTTGCACATTAACACCTTTTAAGTGGCTTGAAGCACTCGTTACTCGGCTTAACAAGTACAGCAGAGCAGAGCCGGGAGCAGAGCCAGTCCGAAGGGCAGTAAGCAGCATCAGGACTGTAGCACTTTCCCTATCCTAGCTCCTAGTCCTGCCCTGGTTCAGCAAGCCTCTAGTTGGCAAATCCCAGCTGTGCAGGTGAGGGGCAGTCAGAGCAGGTTTTCTGCCTTATTGTGTGACTGCTCCACTAAGCTGAACAACACTAAGCTGATTAAGGTTTGTTCAGCTTACAGGATAAGGTCTGGCAAGGCCCTTACAGACAAGATTTCTGTTAATGCAACTCAAAGCAGCCTTTGCTTTTTGGTACCTGCACTGTATTGCATTGCTTTTCCTCCCCCAGGTATAGCACCTTGCGCTTGCCTTTGTTGAATTTCCTTTGGTTGTCTAGTGCCCTATTTTCCAGACTATCAAGATCCTTCTAAATCAGGGGCAGGCAAAGTACGGCCTGCAGGCTAAATCTGGCCTGCCAAGGGATTTTGTCTGGCCTGCAGCAGGTCTTTCAATCCAGTCTGGCCCAGGCATGGGGATTAGCCTGGGCTGTGGCATGTGCAGCTGGTCCCACCACCCTTGGGTGCACGAGGGCTGGACTCGTTTCCCGGCAGCCCTGGTGGTGGTGGCTCCTTCCGGCTGCCCTGCTACCCGGGCACCCCAGACCGTTTGCCCTGCACCCACCGCTGGGGGTGGGACCTGAGCAGACAGGGCACGCAGCCGGGCAGCTGGGATGGGGCCAAGGCCAGGTAAGAAGCAAAATCCAGGAGCAGGGCAGGTGGGATCTGCTCCCCACACGCCCCTGCCCATGGAATTCGCACCCCTCACAGGGGCGTGTGGGGAATGGATCGTGGCTCTATCCTGGGCTGTCACGGACCCAGGATCCCAGCCTCACCCACTTATCCCACTCCTGGATGCTGCTCCTCGCCCACCCGCGGCCTCATCCCCGCTGCCCAGCCCAGCGCGGAGCTGTGCCACTTAGCGAGTTCTGGTGAACTGCTGTTGCATGGTGAGGAACAAGTTATTACCCACTCTGGGTCTAAATTTTACTCCTATCCTTGAGTTGCAAGGGTTCCTTAGAGTGATCTCTTTTATTGGACCAAACGTATAGTTGGGATAGAGCTTTGAATGCAGATAGGTCCAGTGGAGAAATGGACTCAGCCCTGTTTAGCCTCAGACGCAGCACTGTATGCACTTCTGCACTCTGCATTTGAAGGAGGATGTCGAGGAACTGGAAAGGATTCGGAAGATAGCAACAGAGATGCTGAAGGGGCTGGGATGCAATTGTGTGAGGTCAGTCTTGTGTCCAAAAGCCTGGCTAACACCATCCCGACTATACAGTTGGTCCAATAAAATATATCAACCCAAAAAATCCTTGTCTCTTGCATACTTTTTGGACCATCAGGTCTACCTATCGCTCTTACACTGCCACTCCTATCCGCCCAAGTGTTTACAGCACTTCCCAGTTTTCTGCTGTCTGCAAGCTTTGATCCCAAATCTTCTCCCCTGCATCGAGGTCTTTCATAGAAATGTAAAAACAGCACAGGACCCAGGATGGACCCTCGTGGCACCCACATGCAACCTTCTGACACTGATCCACTTATGGTTATTCAGCTAGTTATACTGGTCCATTTTTTATTCAGCTAGTTATACATCCACTGAACATCCATCCAGATTATTTATGAGTACATCACATGGGACTGCATCAAAAAGTCCAAGGATATGATATCCATTGCATCCCCCTCATCTGATAGCTAGTTATCCTGTCAAAGAAGGAAATCAAGTTGGTTTGGCATGATTTTTTCTTATCAAACCCACCTGAGCATCCCTTCTTTCTCCAGATGTTTATGAAAGGATGGGTTTATCATAATAACTGCTCTGAGGATCCGCACAAACTGCTTCTAGTGGAACCTGTTTTGGCATCTCAAGGAGATAAAGCTTGGGAGAATGACATTAATTTTCCCCAAAAGTTGAACCGCAGCGTGGACTGTGTATTATGATCACAGGACACTATGGGACACAATGAATCATACGTACATACATCATATAATACTGTCACTAATTTGCAGCCATGCCATGCTCCGTGTTTGGCACAGTGACCATGTTCATGGTGGCATGGGCAAAAAAAGACTCTTCTTGGATCTTTGGAAACATGCTCATGTGCTCCCAGGGCAAAAAACCCACAGTCCAAAACAGTTATTTGAGAGCCTCTCTGCTCACATCCACCACAGCAAACCCTCAAATAAATGCAAATCAGAACTGGCACAATGTTTGCCCATAGGGTAGATTGGAACTGGTTTTATTCCTCAGTTTCAATCTAGTGAGGAAACAAAGTATTGTTGAACAAGCAAATTATTTGATGTTTGTGTTAATATTTAAAATTCTTTCAAAATTGTCCTTTTGGCTTGTTTTTTTTTGCTTTGTTTCATTTTGCCAGGAAAAATCCCTCCATCTATTTGCATGTTTTCCCCTTAAGGGTAGGCAGTAAACACCTGAGCCAAATAGGGGAAAATGTCCCCTCTCACTCTTCTTAACTATTCCCTACTCAAAAAAATATCTCAACTATTTCCTACTCAAAGGGTGCATCTACAAATTCATTAATGCACAGTAGTTACTGGAATCAGGACTCATGGTAGAGGTGATATTTTTTATTAGACCAACTAGATTTTTGCAAAAAAACCTCTTTAATTGCAAGCTTTTGGGCACAAACACCCTTCGTCACAGTAGTTACTGGGCATTTACTTTAGTACTTGCTTAATAAAGTACTAAGTAAATGTGCAGTAACTAGAGTTACTGTGAAGTAGCATCAGTGAACGCCTTCTTAGTGATACTACTGTGCAGTAGCATATTAGCACAGTCCAGGCCGCGACACGCTACTGCGCAGCGTTATTAGGTTACTGCGCATTAAGCATCTCATGTAGACACACCCAAACAAATCTCAAAGTGGGTTCTTTTGACCTGCTTAAATTAAGAGAAAGTTTTAAGAAGAGAAAGTATTTTTTTTAAATGAAAGTATTCTTTTCTTTCTTTTTTTACTTGTCAAAATAGCGCCCCCCCCACAAAGCACACACTTTTCTAATGGAAAGTGTTGGAGTCATTCGAAGAGAAGGCAAGCATTCCCTCCCGAGAGTTTGAAACAAAAATGCGCTCAACCCAGAACACTTTTGACTCGATGAATCACACAATCCCAGAACAGTCAGGCTGGCAGGGCTCTCAGGAGGTCACATTTAGCCCGGCCCATGCTCAAGGCAGGATCAGGCCTATCCAAAGCATCCCATCCACACTGTCTAATCTATTCCTAAAACTACTCAGACAACCCGGTCGCACAAAACAACTCTCTCACCAAATGAGAACTGACATTTTCCTTCGAATCTTGAATTCTTTCTTTTTTCATGGAGGGTGGGGTGCATAAAAAATTGTATGTGAAGAACGCCCCCCAATTTTTTTAGGAGAAACGTTTTCATGGGATAAATTCCAGTCCTCCCTACTGCTCTGTGCCGCAGCCTGTAGCTCAGCCCTGCTCCCCTGCAGATGTGCAGGGGTTGGCTCCTCTTCCTGGCTCAACCCGCCCCATGTGAACACACAGGGAGTTAATGCAGAGCTGATCCTCATAAGGTGCAGGAAGGCAGAGGGCCCCCACCAGCTCTTGATACTCCCATCTCCATTTGGTAGTCCATCCGCAGAAGATGGCAAGTCCTTCACTCCCCCGAAAAAATATTCCTTCGCACTTCAAGCACTTTCTATGGTTGCCAGAAGGTCAGTTATTGCCAGTTTTATTCATCAGCATCTGGGCAGTTTTCAGGATGGGAAGAAGTAAACAGTGGGATCTGTGCTGCGACCGGTGCTGTTTAATATATTCATAAATGATCTGGAAAAGCGAGGTGTCCAGATTTGCAGATGACAAACTTATTCAGAGGGGTAAAGAGCAAGACGAACTGTGAGGACCTACAGATGGACCTGGCGCTGTTGAGCACATGGGCAACTAAATGGCAAATGAAATGCAATGTTGATAAGTGTGAAGTGATGCACATGAGCAAAAACAGCCCAAACTACAGCTACACCACGATGGGCTCTACATGAGTTGTTACCACACAGGGAAGAGATTTGGGAGTCACAGTGGACAGTTGGCTGAAAACATCAGCTCGGTGCTCAGCAGCCCTAAAAAAAAGGCAAATGAAGTGTTAGGGCTTATTAAGAAGGGAGTTGTGAACAAGACAGAAAGGATCGTGATGCCCCTTTATCAATCCCTGGGGCATCCACACCTTGAATACGGTGCCCAGCTCTGGTCCTTGCACCTCCAAAAGGAGAGACAAGAACGGGAGAAGGGCAGTGAGGATGATGAGGGGTATGGAGGGGCTGTCCTATGAAGACAGACTAACAAGGCCAGGCCTGCTCAGTTGGGGAAAGAAATGCTTGGCGGCGGGGCATGAGAAAGGTTTCCAAAATACTAAATGGTGAAGTGAAAGTCACTAGGGATTTATTATTGACTGTCTTTCTCAATAAAGGAGTCACACCATGAAACTAGTAGGTAGGAAGTTTAAAACTAGCAAAAGGAAGTTGTTTTTCCCCCCAGCGTGTCATTGAAGGTGGAGCTCGTGGCCCCTGGATGTGGGGGGGAGCTGGGAGCGCAGCCGAATTCACCAGGGCTCGGACGCGTGCTGGGAGGAAAGGGGCATCGGGGGCTCTGGGGCAGGGAGTGAGGGGCATGGCCTCTGCAGCAGCCCTGCCTGGACCTCAGTGCTGGAGGCTGCAGGGAGAGGAACAGGGGAAAACCCTGCTTGGACCCAGGCAGTCTCCCTTCCAGCTGCCGTGGGACACCGGAGACTGGGCACCACGGACCTGGGGTCTGACTCGGGACGTGGCAGCTCTGATGTTCTTAGTGAGCTCAGGCTCACGAAAGCTTTGGCATCTCTGATTGAGTTGGTCTATAAGGTGCTGGCAGGGGCAGCAAACAAACCCTAGAACAAAGGGTTAAAGTGCCAGCATGGCTCACGCTGGGAATGCTGATCAGGGATAAGGCAGGGCAAGGTGGCACCTTAAAGACTAACTGGATCAGAAGGACATAAGCCTGGCTTAGCAGGGAGATCACAGCAGTGTGCCCGTACCAGGTAGGCACAGCGAGGGTGCCACACAGCAGCTTTGCTAGGCCAGCTCTGCCCATGCTGGGGGGGCTTTGCCAGGGTGCTATCCTGCACCGCAGCCCTGTCTGGATGGGAGCTGTGTCCTGCCAGCCTGAGCTGAGCACCTTCTCCCACCAGATGGTGCATCTGAGCTGGGAGAAGGGCCGCGGCCCGCAGGTTCGACTGCATCGGGACTCTCCAAGAATAGAAATTGGCTTTATTTTTTCCAGGCAGCAGGAAAAGAGCAGCTGGTGCCGCCGCCGACGTCTGACTCCCCCAGCTCTCCTCTCTCAGGCTTGTCTGCGCGGACCCTCAGCCCACTCCTGGGGACCCCTCTGCTGTGCACCCCGCTGCCTGCTTCCATCACCCCGGGATGTTTCCCCCACTACAGAAAGGATGTGGATATGTTGGAGTCCAGTGGAGAGCAATGAAAATGGTTTGGGACCTGGGGGACAGGACTAGTGAGGAGAGACTGAGGGAACTAGGCCGATTGAGTCTGGATAAGAGCAGACCGAGGGGGATTGAATAGCAGCCTTCACCTCCCTGCAGGGGGGCTGCAAAGAGGATGGAGCTGGGCTGGTCTCAGTGGGGGCAGATGGCAGGACAAGGAGCAATGGGCTTGAGCTGCAGCAAGGAACATTGAGATTGGATATTAGGAAAAACTTTCTCCTGAGGAGGGTGGTGAAGCACTGGAACAGGCTCCCCAGGGAGGTGGTGGCATCTCCATCCTTGGAGGTTTCATAGTTTCATAGTAGGTCAGGTCAGAAGGAACCTGAGCAGATCATCAAGTCTGACCCCCTGCCCTGGGCAGGAAAGGATGCTGGGGTCAAATGACCCCGGCTAGGTGATTATCTAGCCTCCTTTTGAAGACCCCCAGGGCAAGAGCCAGCACCATTTCCCTTGGAAGTTGGTTCCAGATCCTAGGCGCCCTGGCAGTGAAGTAGCGCTTCCTGTTGTCTAGCCTGAATCTACTCTCAGTCAACTTGTGGCCGTTGTTCCTTGTTACCCCCAGTAGTGCTCGGGGGAACAGGGACTCCCCCAGTGCCTGCTGGTCCCCCCTGACTAGTTTGTAACAGGCCACTAGATCCCCCCTCAGCCTTCTCTTGTGGGGGCATGAACAGGTTCAGGTCCCGTCGCCTCTCCTCGTAGGGCCTGCCCTGCTGCCCCGACCATGCGAGTGGCCTCCTCTGGACCCTCTCCATGCCGCCCACATTCCTCCTGATGTGCGGTGCCCAGAGCTGGACGCAGTACTCCAGCTGCGGCCTGACCAGTGTGGCATAGAGGGGGAGGATCACCTCCTTGGACCTGCTCGAGATACATCTGTGGATGCACAACAAGGTGCAATTGGCCTTCCTGACTGCGTCCCCTCACTGTCAGCCCATGTTCATTTTGGCATCACTAATGACTCCAAAATCCTTTTCTGCCTCTGCGCTGAGGAGAAGGGAGTTCCCCAGCCTGTAGGTCTGCTGCTGGTTCTTCCCCTCCAGGTGCAGCACCTTGCACTTGTCAGTGTTGAACCCCATCCTGTTCTCATCCGCCCACCCCTGTAACATATCCAGATCTAGTTGCAGCCTGTCCCTCTCCTTCAGTGTGCCCACTTCCCCCCACTTCTTAGTGTCATCCGCGAACTTGAACAAGGAGCTTTTCACCCCGTCGTCCAAGTCGCTGATGAAGATGTTGAACAGTGCAGGCCCGAGGACCGAGCCCTGGGGGACCCCACTGCCCACATCCCTCCAGATCGATAATGACCCGTCCACCACCACTTTCTGGGTGCGGCCCTCCAGCCAATTGGCAACCCAGCTAACTGTGTAGGCATTGACACCACAGTCGCCTAATTTTTTAATGAGGATGGGGTGAGAGACAGAGTCGAAGGCTTCCTAATGTCCAGAAAGACTACGTCCACCACAAGACCTGCATCCAAGGCTTTTGTGACCTGGTCGTAGAAGGCCACCAGGTTGGTCTGACAAGACCTACCTCTAGTGAACCCGTGTTGGTTGCCCCTGAGCATAACCTCCCCTGCCGGCCCCTCGCAGATGTGCTCCTGGATAATTATCTCAAAGAGCTTCCCCAGGACTGAGGTAAGACTAACAGGCCTATATTTTCCTGGGTCCTCCTTCCTTCCTTTTTTGAAAGGTGTTGAAGACCTCGGTAGACAAAGTCTTGGCTGGGATGATGTAGTTGGGGCTGGTCCTGCTTTGAGCAGGGGGGTGGACTAGATGTGACCTCCTGATGTCCCTCTGTCTTGGACCAACCACTGTGCTACCTTGAGTCAGGTCACTTATGTGAGCTGTGCCTCAGTTTACCTGTAGGTAAAAGCAGAGTCACTCCAGAGGGTGTTCTGAAGCTTAACCAATGCATGTGATGGATGTAGAGTCCCCAGTGCCTGCTAAGCCCATTGCACTGGCAGGATGGAGGGCAAGTGGCCGTCCCAAGGGGCAACTGCAGTGTGCCATGTTCGGGATACACCTACACTGCATTGCTAGTGCATCCTGGGCTGATGCTGTCTGGCCTCCTCTGCTTCCCCAGTGCCTGCTTCATGTGTGCCAAGCCCAGAAATGACGAGGTGAAGTGCGGCCAGTGTCTCCCCACCACGGGGCTGCAGACAGAGATCTGGAGAGTGATGGCTGGGAGCACCCTCAGGGCAGCTTCACCCCTTCCTGTCAGAGAATTATAGACAATGAGGACTGGAAGGGATCTCAGGAGGTCACATCTAGTCCAACCCCTGCTCCAAGCAGGACCAGCCCCAACTACATCATCCCAGTGTCTAGCCGGGTCTTGAACATCTCCAAGGGTGGAGAATCCACCACCTCTCTGGGGACCCTCTTCCAGTGCTTCACCACCCTCCTCATGGGAAAACTACCCTTTCCTCCAACCTCTCTCACAGCCTCAGACTGATGTCTCCCCTACCCGCTTGCTCACCAGAACCCACATCTCCCCCTTCCCCTACCAGATGCCTCAAATGCAGCCCCCTCTCCCCCAGCAAACAGCCAGCCGGCAGCAATGCACTCTGAGCTCCCCGTCCCCTCCTGCGCCGTCTCTTCAGGACCATAGCACCGCATATGGTAGGGTCTCATCTTACTCCTTCCCCGGCCCAGCGCAGAGCTGCACACGGTGTCTTGCCCTCTGTGTCGGGATATCGGGTTGTGGATGAGGCGAGGCACCTGCTTCCCCAAGGTCGCTCGGTTAATTGGGTTATTTATACGACTCACATGATTGGGGTCTGGGGCTGGGGAGGTGACCTTTTAGCCCTTAGATGCATTTCTGATGGCAGTGATGGAGAAGGCAACCCAAACAGATTTCATGCTTGCTCTGCAACCGTCTTGGAAAGTGTGTGTGTGTGTGTGTGTATGCATGTGTATGTGTGTGGGAGAGAGCGAGAGAGAGTTGGGAAAGCAGCTAGAGATGCAGCCAGCAGGTGGTAGCACACATGCATGTGCGTGTGTGTGTACACGCACGTGTGTATATGTGTGTGAGAAGTTGAGGGGCCCGGCCCCACAGAAGACCATCCATCCCTCTGCAAAGCTGGCCCCACATCCACAGAGGCTCCGAGTGAAAGACAAGAAGCAGAGCAGGAGGCCGGATGCCCGCGGGGCTGCAATTCCCCTGCACGATGTACAGGAGCGGCAGATTTAAGTCACGGCCATGACCACGCCGGCGGGGACAAGGGCAGTATTGTTGAGGTGGGGGGCCCTGAATTTCCTCTCCTTGCTCCGTCTTTACCCTGACCTGACTACTGAGTTCTCCGGAGTCACTCCAGATGGACACCAGTGCAAGGAGAGACTCGGCCTGGCTGCAGACACCACATTGCCAATCTCAGCTAAATCCCCAGGATTTAAAACGGGGGTCTCTCATCTCCCTGCCCCAGAGACACTTTGTCATCATCTACTTCCACACTATCGGCGATGCCTCTATCTTTAAGCATGGTTTCACCTCCTCTTCGCCCAGTCCCTCATTACATCTTCCTGCAGCAACTCAGAGGCAGCAATCTATTTGCGAAGCAGCTATTTCTGTCGGGAGTGACTGATGTCAGCCGACAGGGCTCCTGCCGTGATGCTGTAGTGGGTCCAAGCAGGAAGAGACACCACACTGTGTGTGTGCATGTGCATGCACGGAGGGGGTGTTTGTGCATGTCTACGTATGCACGCATGCCTTTGTGTGCGTGCACGTGTGTGACAGGGAGAGCTCTCTAATACAAATATACTGAACAACAGCCCGGGGAGTCCAGAAAATTACTGGCCAAAGGGGACTTTTCTCTCCAGTGGAGGGAGCGATATCATTTAGGTCATGAAAGCACCAGGGAGCTCTCATGCATCCACGTCTCAGGGACTCTGCTACATACCAGCCACATACAAGCGTGGTTTTTAAGCCAGGCTGGCAGGGCCCTCGGAAAGTCACATCGAGTCCAGCCCCCTGCCAGCCCTGCCTGAGCCATCCTAGCCACGTGTGTGTCTAGTCTGTTCTTAAAACTGCACAAACAAGCCTGTTGCACAGATGCTGGGTGCATTGTCCAGGAACGCCGCCAACACCCTCACCTGCCCCAGGTACATAAAGAGCTTCAGTTCTGCCATGCGCTGGGGCAGACCCCAGGTCCGTCGTGCCCGTCTCCTGTGTCACGGGGGCAGAGAGTGGAGGCTGGAAGGGAGAATGACTGGGTCAGACCAGGGTTTTATTCACTGTTCCTCTCTCCCTTGCAGCATCGAAGGTCCAGGAAGGTCTGATTCAGAGGCCGTGCCCCTCACTCCCTGCTCCATAGCCACTGAAGCCCTTGGCAAATCTGGCTAAACTCCGAGTTTCCAGGCCACAAACTCCACCCTTGAATGACACACAGGGTGAAACACAACTTCCTTGTGTTCGTTTTAGACTTACGACCTCCACAGCTCCAAGAGAGCCGTGCCCCCTCTGCCGAGGAAAGCAAACCCCCCACGGTCCATGCCGATCTCACCAGGGGGTACGATTCCTGTTTAAAAAATAAAAAATGCTGGAGGCTTTGGATTCTCATCTTCTGGTTGCAAAGCCGGGGCCTTCGTTTCCATCAGTTGAATGACTCGGAGAGAGTCACAAACGCTTCCCCTAACGACGCAGCGCGGGCATCAATGTCAGCCGTGGCAGCCCACGCTCTCGCCAAGCCGGGCACGGTCGCTGACCCCATGGGGAAGCTGAGCATCTCCCCTTCTCCCATTCCTGGTCCTAATGGCCCAGCAGGATCCCAAAGGATGCTCCCCTGACAGTGTCAGAGAGGAAATGTTGCCCATGGCTCAGGACTGGGCCTGGCTGGTGTGGTGGACTTGGGTGGATGGGGGTGGCTGAACAGGGGAAGAAGCTCCCTGTTTTAGAGGGGAAAGAGGAAACTCATTTCTGGTGCTGGTCCCTTTGCAAGTCACTCCGAGTTTGGCGTGATGGTGAGTGCAGAAGGGAAACCAGGACAGGACAACACAGCCCCTGCTCGCAGGGGTCACATTCATCGTGTCCCTGCTCCAGGTGAGCTCTGTCCTCTCCTAGCCATGGCTGGGCCCTATACAGAGGTCAGGGACCCCTGAGAGCCCAGGCTGTGGAAGCTCATGAGTTAAGACACCACGGAGCAGGCTGCCTGTCTGGACACCTTCTCGGGCAGCAGAGGATACAGGGGCGATGCAAAGCTGCAGGGCAGGACCCACCACAGCAGCCCAGAGTGACAGGGCAGTGCCTGGGGCTGCTGCTATAGGCTATTTCCCACAGGCAGGCTCCTCTTGCAACTGAGATCCAGGCCCCATTGTGCCAGGTGCTGCATAAACACAGGGAAAGCAGCAAGCCCTGCACCATAGAGCTAAAAACCTCCATGCAAAAGACACCGGGCATGGAAGGACCGGAGGTACAGGTGGAGGGTGCCATGTGCCCCAGGTCACAAAGACAGTCAGGCAGAGACGGCAAGCTCTGTGCCGGGGACGGATCCAGAGGAGGGTGCACTTAGCTTCCTGCCCCGCCTAAAGTTTAAAGCCAACTGGCCGTGACCGCAGCATTTCCGATCAGGCAGCGCGGAGGAAGTCCCTTGACTTTGTGACTCATAATCTACCTGATTCCTTCTAAACTCTTCACTCCACAGGTGTGAACGACCCTCTCTCCCTTTTACAGAGTCACAGACGTTTAGGGCTGGAAGGGACCTTGCGAGATCATCAGGTCCAGCCCTCCAGCTCTGGGCAGGGAAGATCGCTGGGGTCAAATAACCCACGGTTATTTTAATGGTCTTGATGCACCACCAATCAAGCCAGCTTTTGGTTTGCCACCTGCTCCTGGGCACGGAGCTCCTATTTCACAGTTTTTAACTCATTCCAATGAAGTCCTTTTTGCTTTAATACACTGAACAAGACAGCCCTTGGCCCCGAGCCTGTGAGTAAAGCTTCCAGCTTATATTTAATCGGAGAAAAATGGGCGCTGTGTTCTACGCGAGGGTCTATCTCGCCGACTGCACGCCCCTTTTCCAAATCCTCATGCTCCGTGCTGCCTCTCCCCCCCACAAGCCCAGCTGTTTCAACGTACCCAGAGCAGCCGCCCTGTTTGTAGAGCACGGCGCTAGCTGCAAACCTGGAAGGGCTTTCATGAATAATGAAGTCAGCGTGCTGTGGGATGACCTGATCGCCCTAGTGCGCGCCCCTGCGGAGCCAAGCAAAATGCTTCCCGTCTCCAGCGACATTCAGGGACCGCGTCCAAAGCGAGTCGCGGGCTGGGGGTGGAGGCCAGGGCGAGGAAAACAGTTAGGACGTCTTTAACATTCCAGCTGCCCACGCCAGACAGGGCTGGCATGGTTGGCATGCTCCTGGGTCACAGAGCTCCCTGGCCTTTCCATTCCCCCCGATCGGCCTGTTCTCCCCCAGTGCTGGGCAATGAAGGTCGTACGGTTTGTTTTGTGGCCTGGTACCCTTTGCGGTACCAAGGGAGAGATATTCAGAGCACACAGCAGGGCTTAGCGGAGGTTTGAGATGACTGAGGAGGGGCTCTGCACCGTGACACTGCAGCAGGTGCCAGGGAACGCTGCACCGAGGAGTTTCACGCGTGCCGTGCAATGGGACGGATCCGCCTTATTTCCTTTGCATTGCTCCTTTAAATCCTTCTGGGCTCGGCTGTCCTCAGAGACAGCCACATACATGATGCAGGGTGTTGGAGGATGGACAGACACACGCATGCACCCCCTCGGGGCTGTCTCCTGCAGCCCTCACTCTTGTCTTCCTCTCTTTCTCATCCTCTGTTGCTTTCCATACAGCAAGGACGTGACAAAGCTGCTGGGCCTAGCTATGCACCCGGTGCCTTTCTGGCAGTGCCTAATAAAATAACACAGTGAACACCATTAGAGGACTCACTGCTATTTAAAAGGATGCTAACCTCCATGGTTTCAGATAAAAGCATGTGTTATTTTTGTATTCAAATACAAAACAATCCCTGGGTATTTAAATGTGCTGTTGTGCTCAGCGCAAGGGGCAGGCTGATATGGCAGCAGTTGTATCCACATCAACCTCCTGCCCAGAAAAGCTCCTCTGAGCCTGTCCCCAGCTACTTCTGCCTGTAGGACCACAAATAAAGTTGATGAGAAGGTGACATCTGACTGTCACCTTGCACAGAAATGTCCCCGTGCTGCTCTGTCATCTCTGCTCAGCCAGAGAGGGGAGGCACCGTCTCCACCCCGGACCTCAGCACGGTGGAGAGGAGATGCTCAAGCATGGTGATGGCGAGCAGACCCGGGGGTGACGCAGGTCAGCACAGCACAAGAAAGCAGGCTCCTGATCATCCCATGCAAGGGAATGACACAAATCCAAGCAGGTGGGACAGCCAGAGGTGGGTCCAGCTGTTTGCCTGCAGTGTCTGTGCATTGCATGTGGGCCGGGAACTGCCCTGAGGACCGTCCAGCTGGGCAGCCAGCTCTTTTGGGAGAGCACAGCTGGATGCTCTCTTCCCGGGGTCCTCGAGGAATGCCCTGCTGCACAGAGACCTGAGGGTGGTGGAGGGTCTCTCTGGGCCCTTAACAGCCACGGGACTCGCAAGGAAAACTGGGAGCTCAGAGCTATGTCCTGTAGGCAGCCACAAAACTGCTCTGGGCAAACAAGAGCCCACAAGCCTACTCAGCGTGGCTCAGAGAGCCACACCTAAACCTGCATCTCCTGCATCCCTGCCCGGTGCTCTCACCCCAGGTCCCTGGGTGCATCCAGAGAGCTAACAGCCGGGACCTAGAGCAAAGGGCTTGGAGGGGGAGATAAGACTTCAAGGTTTCCCAGTTCAATCATTCCTTCACACCTGTTCTGCAGGGGAGAGTGTCCCCTAACTGCCTGCTACCGGGGACTGCTACTGCAGTGGCACTGGATGCCATCACGGGGCACCGGTCTGTTCACACCCAGAATACACCTCCTGTCTCCATCCACCCTGGGGGCACCTGGGCCTCCACTCAGCTCCCATATGGCCTAAAGGCTTCAGCAGGGGTGGGGTCAGACCCAGGACACTTAGGGTCGCAGGCAGAGGAAGGTCATCCCTGCCTTGTGGCTGGGACTGAACAAGAGACAGTTGCGGTGTTTAATCCAGGGCTCTCGCTAAACTCTGCCGCCCCTGCCCTGTGAATGCACAACCGATGCCAATTAGGGCGTCCAATAATAACATCCCTCCCCCACCCGGGCTTTGTGGGCCCGATCCCAGACAGCCCCTGGGGTCTGGGTGCAGATGCAGCACGCATAGGTCCTTGCAGGAGACGCTAGGCCCCTTCCCACGCCGGGTGCTGCGCGCTGCTCTCTCTTGCCCCTGGCTATTTTTAGTGGGCTGGTAGCGGCGTGCTGTTCTCGGCCATACATGGAGCAAGCAGGCGGCTCGCAGAGGGAATTTGTCCCCAGGGTGCTGAGTTTCAGACGTTTGGAGACCCCTCAGGGGTGGGCGAGGACAGGGATTGTCACCTTCCCCAGGCACCATGCTCTGATTACAGCTCCGCCAGCCCAGACCCCGGCTCCCCTGCCAGCAGCGCCGGGCTCCCCTCTGTGTGGCCTCTGCTCCCTGCCAGCACATGCAACCTGTGCTGGGGAGGATGAGGGGCACGTCTGTGTCCCGTCCCTGGCTTCCTCGCTCCACCCAGCCCCTCCACCCAATGAGCGCCCTGCTCCAGGGAGAACAACAGCCGTGCTGGGAGGATGATGCTGAGGGCAGAAATAGCTCCAGGCTCCACAAGGAAGCCTGGAGCCTCTGGTATTTGTGCTATTAGCCTGGCCCTTCTGTACGTGGCCTGGTACTGCCAGGCAAAGCGATTGCCACCCAGAGCTACGGGCAGGGGAAGGAGGTGGTCCAGCAGCTACTTTGGAGCTCCCCTGCTCTGCCACAGGTTCCCTGTGTGACCCTGGGCAAGTCGCTTAGTGTCATAGGAGTGCAGGATAATGGGAGAGTCGGGCTGGAAGGGACCTCACAAGGTCACAACCAGCCCAGCCCCCTGTCCAAGGCAGAATCAGCCCTGACTCAACCAGCCCCGCCAAGGGTCTGTTCAACCTGCTCTTGAAAACTTCCACGGATGGAGACTCCATCACTTTTCTTTGCACTGGGACAGGCTGGGACCGACTGGCTACTCAGCAGCTCTGCGGAAAAGGACCTGGGGCTGACAAGGGACAAGAAGCTCGACAGGAGCCAGCAATGTGCCCTTGGTGCCAGGAAGGGTAATGGCATCCTGGGCTGCATTGGTAGAAGCATTGCCAGCAGATGGAGGGCAGTGATTCTTCCCCTCTATTCAGCACTGGGGAGGCCACATCTGGAGTCCGGTGTCCACTTGTGGACCCCCACTACAGAAAGGATGTGAACACATTGGAGAGAGTCCACCAAAGGTCAATGAAAACGGTTGTGGGACTGGGGGCCAGGACTGGTGAGGAGAGGCTGAGGGAAGGGGGGTTATTTAGTCTGCAGAAGAGAAGACCGAGAAGGATTGAAGAGCAGCCTTCACCTCCCTGCAGGGGGGCTGCAAAGAGAATGGAGCTGGGCTGATCTCAGTGGGGGCAGGTGACAGGACAAGGAACAATGGGCTCAAGTTGCAGCAAGGGAGGTTGAGGTTGGGTATTAGGAAAAACTTTCTCATAAGGAGGGTAGTAAAGCACTGGAACAGGTTACCTGGAGAGGTGGTGGAGTCTCCATCCTTGGAAGTGTTTAAGACCCGGGTAGACAAAGCTTTGGCTGGGATGATGTAGTTGGGGCTGGTCCTGCTTGGAGCAGGGGGTTGCACTAGATGTGACCTCCTGAGCTCCCTTCCAGCCCTTGTTGTCTGTGATTCTCTGATCCTAGCTGCCTGTTCCAATGCTTGGCCACCCTTATAGCCAGCAAGTTCCTCCTAACCTCCGTCTCCAATCCACCCGCATCCCTGCCTCTTGGGGCTGTTGGCAGGATAATCCAACCAAAGTTTGATTTTATCCAGGGGCCTGAACTAGCTGTGACTTCATGGGGTCCCTTCCAGCCCGATTTCCCCATGATCCTGTACAGATGGGAAGCTGAGGAGCAGCTTCAAGAAGGATGTGGACAGGTTTGCAAAGGCTGTTGTCATCAGGGTTCAGGAGGTGCTGGAGACAGAGCGAAAAACCCAGATGGGAGCTGGTCTGTGCTGTTCATCCCCAAAGCACCAGAAAGAAGATCAGGCATCACTGCACCCCATGCTATCATGCATCTACCTCTGTGGGGGTGATCTCTACAGCAGCCATGCAGCAGAGCTCCAGTTTCTGGAGAGGACGCGGAGAGCATGCAAACTCTGAAAGAGATTTAAGAAAGTGGAAATGAGTTCTTCTGTTTGCTAATTGATTGGGAAGCTGGGGGGACAGTATCCCTGCTCCTAGGAATACTGCCAGGAGGTCTCTAAGGTCCAAAATGGGGTATGATCCTGGCTTGACTTCTCCGGTGAAGGGTGACGTCTCACTGAGCACAGCACCCCTAGCACTAGATTGGAGCAGTGAGTCCTGCAGCCAGTCACCGTCACCCCTGCTGGCAGCACAGAGCCCCTCAGCGCCACCAGGACCGACACAGAGGACCCCGGGCCCCCGCTGCTGGTTGTCTTGGGAATGTGTCTCCTGGAAAAGACTTCAGGATATGGTCAGACATGCAGGCACTTCTCAGTCAGTCGCTTGAAGGAAACATAGAAAAGCAGGGCGGGGAGAGACATTTGGGGGTCATAGCTCGTCCATCCCCCTGCTCCAGGCAGGGTCAGGTTCATCCAAACCATCCCAGACACGTTTTTGTCTGATCTAATCCTAAAACTATGCAACAACACTGATGTACAACTAGGCCTATTGCCTGCAAACACTGAGAAAACCTGAATCTGCCCCAGGTGAAGCCGGGGGGACGTGTCCTGCTGCTGCCAGCGGTGTTAAATGCACTTGAGAGACCCCAGGCAGAGGCTCTCCCTTGCTGCAGCGGAAGGCAAACCTCCCACCCCAGTCCGGACCAGTCTGAGCAGGGGGGAAACCCCTTCCTGCCCCCAGTGCAGCATCAATCTGAGCCGGAGCTCAGGGGCAAGACCCTCCAGCCAGGGCCCTGCAGGGTTGGTGCCAGCAGGAGCATTGGCACAGCCCCATCCTCATCCCCAGCAGCCAGCACCCAACACTGCTGAGAGGCCAAAAAAAATACCCCTTCTGACATGTAGTAGCAGGAGGGGAAAAAGGTTCCTTCCCAGCTTTATGGGGCAGCCAGCAAGGCCCAGAAGCCGGGGACATCCCCATCATAGCAGAGCAGAGGGATGGATGAGGACCCTCAAAGTTCCTGTGCAAAGGCTTGCACAGGAAAACATGCACCACCCCACGGGCAGGCATGTGCACACACCTGCATGCACACGACTCCTATGCACTCACAGAAGCAGGGGTGCGGAGGCCTGGGCGGGCGTGCACACTGGACAGACCTAGAATGGTGCATGGAAACATATGTCACGTCAACACGCTTGCATGGGTGGCATTGTCTCCCAGGAAGTCATGTGTACCCCCACCAGCACGCTTTGGCATGGGTGGCATTGTCTCCATTGACCTGAACTGGGAAACAAGCCCTGCCTGCTAGCTCCTGCCCCATGGTTGGTACATGCCCGGGGCTGGCCTTGGTGTCTCCCCTTTGGGCAGCACTGGGCATTC
>NW_005842519.1:528399-538016 GCF_000455745.1 Alligator sinensis
AGGAATGAATGGGCAGGGCTTGTTTCACAGCAACCCCGCGATGGCCGACACACACACCGGCACACACGTGGACACATGAAACACATGCCTGTGCACATGGACCCATGCACGAATGCCTCCCTCTATATCTACACCCTTGGTCAGAGTGCACTTGGCCATGCTCTGAGCCACACGTGTCTCTTCCGTGGACCTTTGCAGCAAATGCTCGCCCACGGGCTTTTTACCACGTGGGCTGGGTCTCCCCTGCGCCTGCTCAGGGGAATACAGCACCGCTGATCCCAGCCAGAACACATGCACAAACACCAAATGGCCAGAGGGTTTTCCCAGCAGGGAAGGGGTGTCTCCATGCCTCTAGTGTGCTCTCTCATGGGCCCTTCTCAGTCATTTGTGTGGGAAGCCCCCCTGGTGAGGTGGAGGAGCAAGTATCACGGGGAAACTGAGGCACGGAGCAGCTCAGGGCAGGACTTCCAAGATTAGGAACCCAACACGGTCCCCCAGCCCAGGGTTCAGGGCCATTCTCAATAGGGGCTCAGACACAGCAATAGCAGCTGGGAGCTGACAAGGAACCTCTTTGGAGACCCTCTGTCAGGGAGAAGCGGGGGGCCCTGCGTCAGCCAGGAGTCCCCCTGCTCCCACCATGAGGTCTCCTTCCTTCCAGGGCCTGAGCTCAAAGTCTGTGGACCAGAGCGGGTTCCCGCGGGGCGTAAAGCAGGACCAGCTGACTGCAATGAGCATGAAGGAGAGGTGGGATCTGCCCCATCCCCCCCAGGCCTCTGCAGTCAAGGTTGTCTTCCCTGCCTTCCTCCTCTGGAATGACAGCACCAGGGAGGCAGGGTCATAAATAGAGGCTCTTTAAGCTCAAGACAACTGGCTGGGAATACAGGGCCAGGGAAGGGAACTCAAGGGCACGATACCCCCCACCACTGGAGAGCCTGAAAGCCTCCCTCAGCTCTGCAGGAATGGTCAGGGCAACCTGCGGCAGATTGCGTGCATGTGCGTATGGGCGAGAGAGCAGGCGTGCACGTATACAAGATGTGTGTACATTTGTGCGTGTACGTGTGTGTGTGAGCGCATGCATGTCTGCAAGGTGTGTGCATGCCACGAGTGTATGCAATGTGTGTGTTCATGTACCTGTTAGGGCAGAGGCAGTGTGCGTGTGTGCGAATGAATGCATGCACACATAAATAGGTGCGCACACAATGTGCATGTATACCGTATGTGTGCATGTGTGCACAATGTATATGCATGCACTGAGTATATGGAGGGTGTGTGTATACGTGCAAATGCAGCATGTATGTCTGAAGATGTGTGTACAGATGCAGTATTTGTGTATGTGTGTGTGTGTGTGTGTATACAATGAATGTATGCAATGTGTGTGTGCATGTGCCTATATATACAGAGGCAGTGTTCATGTGTGCAAACGTGTATGCGAACATATATAATAGGCATGTACACAACGCTTGTGTATGTGCACATGTGCGTGCATGCACGAGTGTACAGTGTATGTGCATGAATTGAGGGTATGCAGTGGGCAAGTGTGTGTACGTGCAAATGCAGCACGTGTGTCTGAAGATGTATGTGCAAATGCAATATTTGTGTACTTGTGTGTGTGTAAATACAATAAGTGTATGCAGCGTGTGTGCATAGATTCATAGATTCATAGATGTTAGGGTCGGAAGGGACCTCAATAGATCATCGAGTCCGACCCCCTGCATAGGCAGGATCTTCCTAATGTCCAGTCTAAATTTGCTCTCTGCTAGCTTGTGGCCATTATTTCTTGTAACCCCCGGGGGTGCCTTGGTGAATAAAACCTCACCAATTCCCTTCTGTGTCCCCGTGATGAACTTATAGGCAGCCACAAGGCCTCTCAACCTTCTCTTGCGGAGGCTGAAGAGGTCCAGGTGCCCCAGTCTCTCCTCATAGGGCTTGGCCTGCAAGCCCTTAACCATGCGAGTGGCCCTTCTCTGGACCCTCTCCAGGTTATCCACATCTCTCTTGAAGTGCGGCGCCCAAAATTGAACGCAGTATTCCAACTGCAGTCTGACCAGCGCCCGATAGAGGGGAAGTATCACCTCCTTGGACCTATTCGTCATGCATCTGCTGATGCACGATAAAGTGCCATTAGCTTTTCTAATGGCTTCGTCACACTGACGACTCATGTTCATCTTGGAGTCCACTAGGACTCCAAGATCCCTTTCCGCTTCCGTGCCACCCAGCAGGTCATTCCCTAGGCTGTAGGTGTGCTGGACATTTTTCCTCCCTAGGTGCAGCACTTTGCATTTCTCCTTGTTGAATTGCATTCTGTTATTTTCTGCCCATTTGTCCAACCTATCCAGGTCTGCTTGTAGTTGTTCCCTGCCCTCCGGCGTGTCCACTTCTCCCTACAGTTTTGTGTCATCCGCAAACTTGGACAGAGTACACTCCACTCCCTCGTCCAAGTCGCTGATGAAGACATTGAAGAGTATTGGTCCTAGGACCGAGCCCTGCGGGACTCCACTGCCCACACCCTTCCAGGTCGATACCGACCCATCCACTACATGTGCCTGTGTGTACGTGTGCCGACATGTATGTGCACATATACAATAGGTGTGTATGCAATGTTTGTGTATGTGCATATGTGCGTCCACATGTGTGCAATGCATGTGCATCCATTGAATGTATGCAGTGGGTGTGCTTGAAGATGTATGTGCAGATGCAATATTTGTGCATGTGTATGTAGGTGCGTGTGGATGCACAATGTGTGGGTATGCACTGAGTGAATGTGGTGTGTGTGTGCGTGCATATCTGTGCAGAGACAGCGTGCATGTTTGTACACATATATAATAGGCATGGGGGCTCTGTGTATGTGCACGTGTGTGCAGACACACGTGTGCAATGTATGTATGCATCAAGTGTATGCAGTGAGTGTGTGTAAGTGTGGATGTAGCGTGTGGGTATCTGAATACGTACATGTGTATGCAATATTTGTGTGTGTGCGTATGCATGCATGTGAGCACAATGTGTGTGTGTGTGTGTATGTGTGAATACAGTATGGGTGCATACAGGCAATGTGTGTGTGCATATGTATGCATGTGTGGCTGTCTCATATGACGGGAGGTCCAGGTGCAGTGGCCGTGACACAGCTGGGCCTGAGATTCCCAATGAAAGCCGGGCTGAAACACCCCTGCCCTGCACTGACCTCAGGGCCCGACCCACCTCCACACACGACCCCAGGGGCAGCAGTGCCAGGGGCAGATATAACACAAGGGGAAAACACACCCTTTAGGGCCAAGTTTCCAAAAGAGACCAGCAGCCCCAGAGAACCAGTCACTTCTAGTCCAGCCCCTGGCTCCAGACAGGACCCTCCCTGCCTCGACCACCCCAGGCAAACATCCGTCTAATCTGCTCATAAGCACTTCCGTGAGCAGAGACAGAGACGGGGTCATACACCCTAGCTAGGGGTCAGACTGAGCTTCTCTGCTCCCTTCTCCCATGTCTTAGGCAGCCACGGACCCGAGAAGGGCACTTAAAAGTGATCCCAGCTCCTTGGGAAGCCTTGTGACTCTGGGCAGCTGACCGCTGGACGGTGGGATAGCAGTCGGGGCAGTGCCAGGGTCAAGGCTACCTGTTGCAATTTGGGGTGCCAAAGCCACAAAGGTCACAGGCCTGTGAATGCAGCTGGCCATGGCGTGGGAGCAAAGGCAGGCAGAGATCGGCACCGTTTCTTGGAGCTGGTCTAAGAGGCTGGACAAGGAAGGAAGTGGGGATTGCTGCGTCTCCACTGAGTCAACTGCTTTTCGGAGCAAGTGGAGGGCGGTGGGGGAGACCTTTCGGGCAGGCAGCAGGAGACAGGCAGGTCCTGAAGCAGCTGGACACAAAGCCCCGGGGATGCTCCTGACCGGATCATCCTGCTAATTGCTCAGACTGAAAACAGAGAGAGGCTGTTTGGAGTCACACAACAATGTTTACACAGGCAGCTGGAACGGCAATGAACTCAAATTAGCCCTGACTGTCCCACCAATATATCTCATGGGATCTTCAAGTAGCCGGGACTGTCTGTAAGATCCCAGGATAAATGTCTTTGTCCTCGGATAAACCAGTCACAGGATCACAGACAAGGAGGGTTGGAAGGGACCTCAGGAGGTCACACCTAGTCCAAACCTCTGCTCAAAGCAGGACCAGCCCCAACTCCATCATCCCAGCCAGGGTTTTGTCTAGCTGGGCCTTAAAAACCTCCAAGGATGGAGACTGCACCACCTTTCTGGGGAGTCTGTTCCAGTGCTTCACCACCCTCCTCATGAGAACGTTTTTCCTAATATCCAACCTCAACTTCCCTTGCTGCAGTTTGAGCCCATTTTCATTGCCCTCCACTAGACTGTCTCCAATAGTTTTTTAGCCTCAGAGGTTTTGCAGCAGCAGAGAAGGAGGCTTTGAGGGATATTCGGAAGGGCGGTCCTGGGAGACGACTAGAAGCGTCTGCGTACGGTCCTGAATAAACAGAGCCTTGTCCTGGGTGCAAAGGGGGAAGACACAGCGCCCCCGGTACTGGGACCCCTCCCGCTGTGCAGCAAGGGGGATCACACTCTGTCCAGGGGGCTGGTATCACAGCTGCTTGCATGGCATGACGCTCATCCCACCAGCTCTGTCGCGACCAGGAAAGGCTTGCAAGAGATGTAATGTTGGGTGGTGACTGGACAATCCCCTGCAAATGCCAGCCAGTGCCCCTGAGCGGGTCTCAAACTCAAGGCATTGTCCAGGGGGTGTTTAGCCGAAAATGTTGGGTTCAGCCGCTTCCAGCCAGCATGCGCCAAACCCAGGAGCCAGGCAAGAGCCAGGTGTCGTGCCATTTGCTGGCTGTGCAAACAGTCGGGGACTGGCACTAGTTGCCCAGGGCAGCTGAGGAGTCTCCATCCCTGGAGGTTTTCAGCAGACCAGGTGGCATCTGTCTGGCCTGGGGTGCAGGAATCATAGAAATCCTAGAGACCTAGGGTTGGAAGGGGCATGGAGAGGTCACATCCAGTCTAAGCCCTGCCTGAGGCAGGATCAGCCCTGTCCAAACCAGCCCGAACAAACCCAGTGTCCAAACTCATACCACAACTACCTCCAACCCTGACATCGCACCTAACCCGGCCACAGGGAAAGCTGGGGGGGCAAAGCTGCCAACATCCTGCTGCTGCAAAGGTTGTTAATAGATACTCGAGAGACCGCAGGCAGAGGCCGTGCTCCTGCTGTGGAAGAAGGCAAAACCCCCCAGTGCGGACCAGTCTGACTCCCCTGGTCAGATTGGTCCCCACTGAAAATCCCTTCCTGCCTCCAATTCAATGTCAGTGTGACCTGAGCAGAGGCAAGACCGTCCAGCCAGGACCCTGAGGGGTTGGTGCCAGCAGGAGCATTGGCACAACCCTGTCCCATCCCCAGCCTGGACTGCAGCCAGCACCCAGCATCTTTTGAGGAAGACAAAAAAAACCTCTCTGACCCATGAAGCAGCAGGAGGGGAAAAATCCCCTTCCAGCACCCAGCAAAGCCTGCAAAATCCCCAGAGTAGCGAGCATCTCTGCAGGGTTGGATCAAGGGGCCCTTGAGGCTCCTTCCAGCCTGAGCACGCAAGGCAGGGACCTTCCTGGGGACGTCTGTTCCCTGTGCCGCTGCAGTTATAGAGTGGAGGATGCACGTGGAAGAGGATGCAGAGTCTTATTCACATGAAGATCCTGCCCTTATAAATGCTGGGTCCCATGTCCTCGGAGCCCCGTTTCTGGGATGGGGTGCGAAAGCAGCCCGGGTGCAGACCTGAGCTGCTGGAGAGATCCAGGATGTGGGAAGAGGCGGAAGAGGTTGGCTTGGGACCTTCGAGAGCACACAAGCCCATGGGGGTGCAATAAGGGGGTGCCTCTGTCACCCAACCAGGCCATCGAGGCAGCGGAGAGGCAGGGAATGTAAAGCCAAGCAGAGGAAATGCCATTATTGCTGACGGAGATCTGGCGCGGGGGTCAGGAGACGGCGTGATCTGATAGCAAAGTACTAGCCAGATAGCGATGGGGCCTTACACAGTAGGGCCTGAGCCCTGGAGCCCTGGGTGAGTTCCCTGCCGCGCCAGGCGCTGTACATAAGGAAAATACAGAAGCGGTCTCTGCCCCAGGGAGTCTGCAGTGCCCGTCACAGCGCTGGCCTTGAGATGCCCAAGGTGAACGCTGCTCAAACACCGGGCCTGCTTTTTCTCCAGAAATGCCCAAACTGCAAAACAGCCGCGTGCTCGGGGGGAAGGTTTCCATAAGGTTTCCACAGAAAAACCTGGAGAAGCTGCGCCCTGCACCTCTGCTGCCCCAGGGGTGGGAGTCCTGGCTGGGGGATCCCAGCTCCATGCCACCCTGTCCCCCGGCCAGCTCCACTGTGACCGTGATGCTGCTTGTAGGACGGGCACAGCCCCCCTGATCTCCTGCTTGGGGCAGCGGGGTCAGTCCTGGGGGGCGTCTCGGTGTGGGGAAGGGGAGCAGGGGACCGTGCTGCTGCCTGGATCCCCTTGGGGTGTGTGGAGGGGCACTTACCGCCTCAGAGGGTCCAAGGGCAGCTGCCCGGGGGCCGTCCTGCCCGTTGCCCACTTGCCTTCGACTCCCCGGCCGTCATCCCGGGGCTGCATTTTCCCATGCAAGAGCCGGCTCCTGGGGAGCTCAGCAGAGCCCCTTGCAGCTCCTCGCTGCCCGGCTGGGGGGATGGGGAGCAAGTCCTGCCGGCCTTTCACGGCCCCCCCATGCATCCGTCAGGCGGGGAAGGGGGGCAGCGAGGTCCCTGGGGGTGTCCCCCAGCACAGGGCTCCGGCAATGGCCCCGCACGAGACTCAGTTCAGGTCAGGGAACTGGATTCGGCGAGTCCCGAGCCCCGGAGAGAGGCAGGCGCAGCCCTTCCCGGGACAAGGGGAGCTCTGTTCTCTGGCGTGGAGGGGCGTCGCGCTAATCCGGCCCGGAAAGCGCGGTCCCCAGAGCAGCTGCCTGTCAGTCCGGCCGGCTGCATGCCCGGAGAGGGGCTGGGGCCGCGCTAAGTGAGTGACAGGTGCTGCCTCTCCAGGGCCGGATCCAGGGCCTGGATTGCCCGGAGGCGAGCAGGGGTCTGTTGGCACGGCCGGGGAGTCCATGCAGCTCCCCAGAGCCAGGACCATGGGGGGTTTGGGGGAGTGAGAGGAGCAGCCACAGGCTTGTGGGATGGTTCCCATCTCCTCTATTCATGCACTAGAGCTGTGATTCCCAACCAGGGCACGCCGGGGTGCCTCGAGATCCTTTCCGTGGGTGCAAGCAGGATCCACAAGAGAAACCCAGAGGCTGCAAACAGAAATGCACAGCCGGGGCGGGGTCTTTCTGAGCCCTTTGCAACAGGTGAACAGCTCTGGTATTTTTCTGTAGGCAAAAAAAGGGTGAAAACCAAGAATGGCGTTTTCCGAGGGACGCCCCGAGTCTCTCCAGGAGCACCTCGAGTCTAAGGGGGTTGAGGACCGCTGCACTGACTCTGCTTTCGGGGGAACAAAGCACGTTTCCCGGAGTCTGGCGGGAGAAGCCAGAAGGTTTCACTCTGGGGTCGAGCCCGTGGGCCTCGTGGCCGTGCAGAGAGGCAGCGAGCTCGGGCAGCCCCGTGTCCGGGTCTCTGGCCCGTGAGGTCTGTTTGGTGGGCAGGGATCAGGGTTTCCTCAGTCTGGCCTCGCACTGAGCGCCTGGGCAGCCCCAGATCCCGGTCAGGATTGCACGCTGCACGTTGGATCCTAGTCAGGATTGCACACTGGATCTTGGTCAGGATTGCACACTGCACGCTGGATCCTGGTCAGGATTACATGCTGGATCCTGGGCAGGACACTACATGCTGGATCCCCATCAGGATTGCACGCTGGGTCCCGGTCAGGATTGCACGCTGCATGCTGGATTCTGGTCAGGCTTGCACGCTGGTTCCCGGTCAGGACTTCATGCTGGATCCCAATCAAGATTGCACGCTGGATCCCGGTCAGGATTCAGTGCTGCATGCCGGATCCCAGTCAGGATTGCACGCTGGATCTCGGTCAGGACTGCATGCTGGATCCCGGTCAGGACTGCACATTGGGTCCCAGTCAGTATTGCACGCTGCACACTGAATCCCAGTCAGGATTGCACGGTGCACGCTAGATCCCGGTCAGATTGCATGCCGGATCCCAGTCAGGATTGCATGCTGGGTCCCAGTTAGGATGGTATGCTGCACGCTGGATCCCGGTCAGGATTGCACGCTGGATCCCGGTCAGGATTGCACGCTGGATCCCAGTCAGGATTGCACGCTGGATCCCGGTCGGGATTCAATGCTGCACGCTGGATCCCAGTCAGGATTCAGTGCTGCACGCTGGATCCCAGTCAGGATTCAGTGCTGCACGCTGGATCCCGGTCAGGATTGAATGCTGCACACTGGATCCTGGTCAGGACTGCATGCTGGGTCCTGGTCAGGACTGCATGCTGCACACTGAATCCCAGTCAGGATTGCACGGTGCACGCTAGATCCCGGTCAGATTGCATGCCGGATCCCAGTCAGGATTGCATGCTGGGTCCCAGTTAGGATGGTATGCTGCACGCTGGATCCCGGTCAGGATTGAATGCCGCACACTGGATCCCAGTCAGGTCTGCACGCTGCTCCGAGTTCAAGCACTGCCCTCTGCGGGCGAACCAGAGACCAGCTCTCATGAAAGTCTGGGGAGAGCGGAGCGGTGGGGCAGCCGGCCCCCGGTGCCGGGCGGTGCGAGGCGGTGTGGTGCGGGCCGGGAGGAGCCAGGCGGGCCCCGTGGATCCAAGCAGTCGGCGTTAGCTTTGCTCTTCATCAGTCTCCACTGCACTCACAAATGAGGCCTGGTGCTTCCACCTGTTTCAAGCGATCTCCCGCCCCCATGACTGAGTCAGTCTCCAAGGTGCCCCCTGCACCGGGAGACCCGCGGAGGTTGACCCCCGCCCGGCGCGGGATCCGCCCCATGCAAAGCAGCCCAAACCCTCCTCTAAAGGGCTGGAGATGGGCTTTTCCCTCCCTGTGGCGGCAGGGGACTGAACGAGGACAAATGGGCGCAGACTGCAGCTGAGGTAAACTGAGGCTGGACATGAGGCGTGCGCTGGCTCTGAGGGGGGCCCAGAGCAGGTGGAGCCCCCAGCCCTGCCCCCCCCCCAAGGGCACCCCTGGGCTCGCGGTGCAGCCAGGCCTGGCTCTGGCCTTGAGGCGCCTTCAGCTCCCGCCCAAACCTTCCACCAATCAGCACCCACGACACGCCAGGCCTTCCCCCGCCTCAAGACCCAGCTTTATGCATGTCCTCTTCTAATTGGGCCCATTGTATGAGAGCGGCAGCCGCTGCGACCAATCAGCGTTGAGGTGGGGCGGGAGGCGTTGCTATGCATTATTTACACGTTAGAGCCACTCGCTGTCCCTCCCCCCTTTGCCCCACGTGGGGGACGCACGTGCGTCAGGTGGGGCGACCAATCCGGATCTTAGTCCTGCCCTTCTCCCTCGTTCTCTACCGGCATAGGCGTGAGGGGGAGGGAACGCACCAATTGAGTGGCGATAGAGGCGGGGCTGCCGGAGCGGCAAGCGGATGAACCAATAGAACCCGGGCGCCGAGCCAATCAGGAGCTGAGGCAACGCTCGGGGGCGGAGGGGAG
>NW_005842519.1:538191-540974 GCF_000455745.1 Alligator sinensis
CCCTCGTGTGTCCGCGCCTATCCCGCGTTAACCCGCGGCGCCCTGCAGGGGTCTCCCCCTGCCTACGTCACGCGCCGGGATTCCCCCCCCCCACACGTGTATCCGCGCTTATCCCGCGTTAACCTGCAGCGCCCTGCATGGGGGATCCCCTTGGTGACGTCACGCCCCCCACGTGTGTCCGCGCTTATCCCGGGTTACCCCGCTTTCCACTGGGGCTGCTTAGGAAGTGGGATTTCCCCCTCTTTCCTGCTCCCCTCCCGATCCATGTCCGGGTGTGCGTGTGCTGCTAAGGGCAGCGAAACAGCGGGTCTGGTCCCTCCGGTCAGGGTCAGACCAGTGCTGCATTGTAGGCAAGAAGGGGTTTCTCCCCTTGCTCAGACTGGTTCATACTGGGGCGGGGGGGCAAGTTCCCCTGGTTCGGGTGCCGTGTGCACCACCTATTCCAGGGTATCCGATTGCTTAACACGAACAGGCTATTCCCTGCCCCGCGCTACCTAGTGGAGAGGTGCTGGAGGCGGGTGCACAAACCCAAGAGGTGTCCAAACCCCACAACAGGATTGTCCCCGCAGTGCCAGGACACGGATAGGAGGGCTGTGGACACGTGGCCCAGCTACGAGCGCGTGGTGGGTGTGCGACTGCAGGCGGGAGGCTGGCCGATGTGTGTAAGAGCAATAATCCCCAATTCAACGGGGTTACCCAAGACTTTGGGGTGCTGGAGAGGCTTCGGAGCTACGCTGTCCGGAGTCTCGCCCTCCCGGCCGGGTCACCCGTGGTGAGCGAGCCGGAAGGGCAGTTCCAGGCACCCTGTGGTCCAGGAGCAGATCAGAGAGAAGATGTCAGGATCTCAGAGGCTGTCAAGATGGCTCAGCAGCAGCTCTGCAGAAAAGGACCGGGGGGGACGGGGGACAAGAAGCTGAACAGGAGCCAGCAGCGTGCCCTTGTGCCAAGAAGGCGACCGGCATCCTGGGTTGCGTCGGTAGGAGCATTGCAGCAGATGGAGGGCAGTGATTCTTCCCTCTATTCAGCACTGGGGAGGCCACATCTGGAAAGGATGAGGCCACATCTGCAGAAAGGATGTGGACACATTGGAGAGACGGCAATGAAAATGGTTGTGCAGCTGGAGGACAGGACTGGTGAGGAGAGGCTGAGGGAAATGGGCTGATTGAGTCTGCAGAAGAGAAGACCGAGGGGGATTGAATAGCAGCCTTCACCTCCCTGCAGGGGGGCTGCACAGAGGATGGAGCTGGGCTGGTCTCAGTGGGGGCAGGTGACAGAAAGAGCAATGGGCTCAAGCTGCAGCAAGGGAAGTTGAGGTTGGATATGAGGAAAAGCTGTCTCATAAGGAGGGTGGTGAAGCAGTGGAACAGGCCCCCCAGAGAGGTGGTGGCATCTCCACCCTTGGAGGTGTATAAGACCCGTCTAGACAAAGCCTTGGCTGGGATGATGTCGTTGGGGCTGGTCCTGCTTGCAGCACGGGGTTGGACTAGATGTGACCCCCTGAGCTCCCCTCACCCTCGTTGTCTGTGATTCTAAGGCAGCTGCAGCCCAGTGGAAGTCTCCTGTCATAGTTTCATAGATGTTAGAGGCTGGAAGGGACCTTGCGAGATCATCGTGTCCAGCCCCCCTGCACTTGGGCAGGCAAAGCTGCCTAGTATCCCCCCTCGCCCCTGGGTCCAGATCTCCCCCTTGTCGAGATGCCGTGGTCACAGTTTCCGTGCAGCAGCTTCCTCACGTCAAACCAAGCCTGGTGCTGGCTTCTAACACGCTGTGCTAGAAACCGTCCTGGCATCGGGGGATTGCCGGTGACTAACGGGGTTACAAAGCAGGATGCCTCATCTTGGGGAGTGGGGTGGTTATTGCCGCGTACCAACCCCGGCTGCTTCCACCGTCTCTTTGTCTAATCAGGCTCCACATCTCCTTTGCATCCCGCTGGCTCCAAGGTTCCCGGCCACAGATGGAAGCGAGAGCAAAATTTGACGCCCCGTCTTGAGTTTCCCCTTCTCCCCTTTCCTCCGGGGGCAGACGTCTCGGGGTTGCGTGCGGGGAGAATCCTGCCCGTCTCTGTTACCTCGCTCCTGCCGCCGGGCACCTGGGGCGACTGGTTTTATCTTCCAGCCATTGGTAAAATGACCCCTAAGCAGTCTGGGTGTCCGGATGCAGCAGCAGAGGGGAGTGCTACGGTCTGCTCTTGCCATCCACTGCCTCGGGGAGCTTATAAAAGCCAAGGTACTTTAGGGGTAGCCCTGGCTGTGGTGGTCCTGTGCAGGCCGGGGGTGCCTGTGCCCATCGGTGCCAGGAGCTGTGTGGACGCAGCAGTGGTTTGGAGCCAGTGGGCCTGCAGGTACTAAACAGTCCCGCAGCTCCGGACAGCATCGTGCGGAGACTCTGGTCGGGAGCGGAGGTCTGGGAGCTGGGCAGGGGGGTTGTAGGGTTAAAAAAAGGCTGCAGAAATATGGTCCTATCCCTGCTCAGAGGGAGGTTCTCACCTCTGGCCTCCAGTGGGGTGTGTTCGGAGTCTCTCCAGCTGGACTGAGGTCATGGGAATTAGGAGATGTCTGGAAGCCGGCAGCACCATTCATACGTTGCACCCGAGCGGAGATCCTGGCGCGTGAGCTGTGGCCTCACGGCGCAGGGCGGGCTTACTCTGCTCGGAGCTGGGGAGATGTCATCCCTCTGCAGCCTCGTGGCTTAAAGCAGGCGAGGGCTCCCATCTCTTCCGAGGCTGCAAGCAGGGACGTGCCACGGGGCCTTCAACGAAAGAGCATCCTCCAGGCCTGGTTCAG
>NW_005842519.1:541059-554732 GCF_000455745.1 Alligator sinensis
TCAGCAGGTTTGCAGCACAGAGCGTGGCGCTGCCTTGACCCGAACCATTCAACGGGCCGGGGAAAGGCGGTGAAGCGACTGTGAAACATTAGCATGGGACAGGGTTTGTCCTGTGGCTCCTGCCCACCCGGCGCTGCCCTACACGTGTCGGTGGGAAATAACCTCCCAAGTGCAAGTGCAATGAGAGGTGGGTGCCCGGGATGCAGCTCAGCTGTGCATCCTCAGGCCACATGAGCTGCAGGCTGGGATCAAGCTGCATGGAAATGTGGCAGCAAAGCCTTCCCCTGGTACGCTGGGCTGGTGATTAAGTAGTTGGGACTGGGGCCAGGTTGCCGAGAGCAAGCGTATCTTCTCACGTTGGAATTTGTAGTGCGCATTGCATGCGAGAAATGTGGTAAGAGCAATTTCTGCTGCGAGGGGAAAAGGTGACAGTAAAATCTGTGCTGCTGCTGTTTATTGCAAGGAAAGATCCATTAAAACTCATTCTGCTTTTCAGAAACAAGGGCCGCATTAGACTCTGGAGCGTGGTATAAGCGAGACAGTACGGTGGTTGGTTTTGCGCTGGGTGCCTGGGCTGCAAAGTGCCTCGGAGCAGAGGAAAACCCTCGGCTGGAGCCTGGAGCAAGAAGGGAATAATCCCAAGTATCCCCCAGGTTAGATTTTCTTCCCTTTAACTCTTAGCTGGTGTAGCACAAGGGGGGCGGCTATCAGGCCCCGTGGGTCTAGGGCACGGCCAGGGCTAGAGCAGCGCGTGGCCGTCACCAGGAGCTCCCAAACCCCGGCTGGTGCAGACGTGGTTGGACGAGGCTTAGTGACGAAGGGGCTGGAGATAGGAGGTTCTTGGGACAAGGGTGGAAGAATGCTCCTCCGTGGGTGCTGTGACCCCTGGCGAGAGCTGCCGAAGCCTGGGTTGAAAAGCCACCGATTAGCACTCCACCGATTGGCACTGGCCCCTGTGGTTTATCTGCCGGAGAGACTCCTGCAGCTCCCCCGACGCGGCTGGGTTGCAGGGGGTCTGTCCAGCTCAGACAGGGGCATTGCAAACCCCAGGCTTGCAGGGACCTGGCAGAAGCACGGGGCTGGAGAAACCAGAGCTGTTTTTCTGGCCGCTGTCTTCATTTGTAAATGATCAGCTGCTCTGCAAACACAATGATTCCCCTGAACTATTTATAGTTGCCTGAGCTGGGTTGAGCTGGGAACCCTGCCCCGGCCCCTGGCCACCTCTCTCGGGTAACCCCTGACATTCCCCTGCCCCGGGACCTGGGCCGGAGCCGGGGCTGTCTGGGGCTGTGCGGCATGAAGAGGACCATATGTCCCTCGCCCGCAGCCAAGCGCGCAGCTGTGCTCGCAGACTCGTTAACTCTGGGATGTGGTGGGGGTCAGAGCATGCTGGGCATGAGGGCGGTGGAGTGCAGGAGCAAGGCCAGGCTGCCCTGCCACGTGCAGCTGTGCCAGGCGGGGAGGGGAGACAAGAGCACTAGCAGCTCTCTCCGGGCAGCACGGGCCGGAGGCAGGCGCCCAGTTCTGCTCTGAGCTCTCGGCCTGGATCCCAGCATCCCCGTCGGGGACCTTTCTAGGATGGCCTTGCCTGGTTCCTCCTAGCGTCTCGTCCTCTCCTATCCCATGCAGGTCCCTCTGTGCCACCTCGTGCTGCCCTCTTCCTCAGCCCTGTCTGATCTGACCTGATGCCTATGAAAAAGGACCAGGCTTGGGCACCCAGAGGTCATTTAAGCAAGGGGCGTGCGGGGGAGGAAGAAGTGGGGAGCCCGTATCCCTCCTCCAGCCTGTCTTTCCTGTGCCCCTTGTCCGAGATCTTGCGAGCAGGACCCAACCTGGAAGGGGCCTCCAGGGCCTTGTTCCCTGTCTGTAGCTGGCTCTCTGCTTCCATGCCCGTGGATTCCCTGGGGATGTGGATGGGTGACGGTGCCACCCCCCCGTGTCATAGTAACCTCCATTGGCATGTGGAACATCAGTCATGGGTTGGGGGGGGACCCAGGGGGGTGCAGTCGCACCCCGCTTTGATTCCCTCTCCACCCAAACTTTAAATCCAACTGCCTGGGAGAGGCAGTGGCATTTCTATTCAGGCAGCAGCAAAGGCATCAATTGACTTCATGGCCCTCTATCATCTCCCTGATTCCTGCTCATCTCTTTCTACTCTACAGATGTGAATGGCCGTCTCTCCTTTTCAGTGCCCTTGTTGTTCTGCTATTCAAACTATCCTTTCTTCGGTAGCATTGCTGTCTCTTAGCCATTTCTAGTCATGCCTCTCTTCATGTCAGCCCTGCAGATTGTTTGTAGCTCTAGCTAAAAGCCTTCACTCGGGTGTGCTCATATGATCTCAGGTGTAGAAGTGATGGACAGTGACATATGGGAGGGACTAGCAAGAAGGATAGATTTTGTTTTATGAGTAAGAGCCATTTTCGGTCCCTTTCCCTTTGTTTGGTTGGCAGCAAGTCGTGGGAGGTCAGAACCGGCGGCTCCCTGCGTGGGATGACTGCTAGAGGAGCTGCAGAGCTGAGTTGCAGCCGCTGCGGTCCCAAAGTGACGTGAGAGGCTGGGGTCTCTTAGGCTGATCTCTTGTATCATCTCAGCTGCTAAATTGGGGTAGAGTTGGGTGAGTTATCAAATGCAAGACGTTCTTCAGCCGGTCTGGCCAGATTTGGGGAGGGGTGGTCCTGCTGCCGGCGGTTGGACTAGATGACTTCCTGGGGTCCCTTCCAGCCCCTGCTTCTCTAGGGTGATCTGTGATGTACTTTTAACTACAGAAGTAATGACATGATCTCTTTAACACTTTTTTTTTGCCTCGTTTGCTGTGGGTGGTTTTTTTTTTAAACTTAATGTCTAATTAGCAAATCAGCGCACGTTCCAATAGTTCTGCTTGTTTCTGCTTTGATCTTAAACTGAGTACTACGGCGCTATCCCCTTAGCTTATTGGTAAAGCTTCTAGTTTCTCTTTAACCGGAGAAAAATATGTGCGGATGTGCCGCACCGTCTGCTCCCCACTTTTCAAAATCCAGGTCCCTCCATTATCGGCGGCCCCTTCGGCAGGGTCCCCTTGTTACGGGATTGAAGTGGAGGGTCCCAGGGCACAGCTTGGCCCCATCCCCAGCCCGGACTGCAGCACCTCTGGGGGAGGCTTAAAAACCCCCTGACACATGGAGCAGAAAGCAGGGAGAGGAAATCCCTCCTAGCCCCCTGTAGCAACCAGAAGAGGCCAGAAGCCTGGGACATCCCTGCGGCAGAGCACAGGCATCGCTGCACCCAGATCACCCCAACCGGTGCCCATCCAGCCTCTCCTGGACACCTCCCGAGATGGGGAGTCCTTGGTCTGCGTAGATCCCACCGGGATCTTGGCTGTTGGGTTCTCCAGTAGGGAACGGTCTCCACTTGCCAATGCCAGGTGCAGTGCTGCAAGACAGGAGTGGCATCAAGTCCTTTGCGGCACCGTCGGTGCAACAGGATAAAGGCGACGGCCTCCCTACGGCCACTTGGTCTGGCCCCGTTGCGTGAGTGGCTGCAGGAGCCCCCCTCTCTCCAGCCCCAGCCACGCGCCCACACTTGCAGCCTCGGCTCTCGTGCCCACCCGCCCTCCCCGATGCTCTTCCTGAAAGTCGGGTACCAAATGGACAGCGGGGAGGTCCCGCCGCCCTTCCCTGCCATCCCTTCAGCGCACGGTTCAGGGGAGCGGAGGGTTGTTTGCAGATGGGGGGAAGGGAATAGCCTGGGACGTGAAAGGACACGTCTCTGCTGCAGCTGCACCCTGCAGAGCTCTGCCGTGCGGCGCGGCCCCGCTTGCCCACCCCACCTTGCAGTCACCGAGCTGGGAAGGGTGGCGGGGGGAATGATGTCTCCTCCCCAGGCCATGGCTCTCAAGTGCTGAGATGCACATCTGGAGAGCAGTGGGTGTATGTTTGTGTATGGAGGAGAGAAGCCACATGGGCCTGCTCATCAGGACTGGGAACAAGCCTTGCCTTTAAGAGGGTAGGATGCTTGTGTCCCCACCTTGGTTTTAGACTGCCCCCCCCCCCATATCCCATGATGCTTTGAGGCTAAGGATCACGGGATGCCTATCCCTCCCCCCCTTTTTGGACTGCCCCCCCCATCCCATGATGCTTTGAGGCTAAGGATAAGGGCATGCCAGGTGATGTTCAGGTGAAGAGGTCCCACTCAGCCAGCCAGAGGGCCTGGTGTTTCCACCCTGTTCCTACAGCTCCGGACACTGAGGGGCCATGATCCTGGTGGGAGAAGGGGGCAGAGTCCTACCCCAGAGGGTCCTGGGATGACAGGGTGGGATGGAGGAAGCCCCCCCTGGGCTGCCTCTGGTTGTTGTAGGGGCAGCTGCCGAGTGGGACGAGGCCGGGACGGGTCCAGCCACCCGTCGAGTCAGCTTCGGCACAGTGAAAATCTCTCGGCAAACTAGTGATGGACCCTGCTGTTGCCTAGTAACTGCAGCTGGGATTCACGCGCGTCAGTCGTTAGCCTTTGGGCACGTTGGACATCTCGTGAGCCCAACGGTGGCCTGCGATGGCAGGGGACCGGACTTGGCCTGGAAGGATTTCTCTCCATGCAGTCCCCGTGTTGCCGTCCTGCCCTCACCCTGCAGCAGCAGCGTCGCCTGGCTGCATGGAAACCCCCTGCCTGCATCCCTCTGGGACCAGGCAGGAGCATCCGTGCTGGAGCATTGCGGCGGAGAGGAGCAGGGACTTGCACTGGACCCTTGCACACGTGCAAATCCTGCATCAGTCCGAGAGCATCGCAGCGTTTGTGCTGGGAGATGACGCACGATTTGTGCTCAGAGGGAGTTGACATCAAGCTTCAAATTCCTGAAGGGCAGTTAGAGAGAGGAAGGCTGGAGTCGGGCTTTTCTCTGTGACTTTCAGGACAAGAGCAATGGCCTCAAGCTCTAGCAGGGGAAACTGAGGCTGGAGATTAGGAAGAACTTCCTGACTTAGAGGGGTCACACACTGGAGCGGGCACCTGAGAGACGTGGTGGGGTCTCCATCCTTGGAAACGGTCAAGAGCAGGTTGGACAGACACGCGGCCGGGATGGTTTAGCCAGGGCTGAGCCTGCCCAGTGCTGGGGAACAGGACAAGACGTGGCCTTGTGAGGTCCCTTCCAGTCTGACTTTACCTAACTACCAGGACAGCCACGACTCCCCCAGGAGTCGCGCTCGATTCCAGGTGATGGCACTGGGGTTAGAAATCATAGAAATCCTGGAGAAGCAGAGCTGGAAGGGACCTGCCGAGTTCACATCTATTCCTACAGCCCTGGACACTGTGAGGGCCACGATCCTGATGGGAGAAGGGGGTACCCTTCTCCCATCAAGTCCTACCCCAGAGGGTCCTGGGATGACAGGATGGCATGGAGGAAACCTTGGGCCACATGTGGTTGTGGGAGCAGCTGCAGAGCTGAGGCAGGATCAGCCCTGTCCAAACCATCCTATATGATCCACGAGGTCCTGAGTTGCTTTACTGAAGAGTCCGGAGGGGATCCCGAGCCCCGAAGGGGAGCAGCCTATCCGCTTCCCCTTAAAAGCCAACCTGGCAAGGCTGTTCCCTGCTCCACGGCTCTCATTTTGGAGCTTGTCTTGGCTTCACGGCGCCTTTTCCTTTTCTTAATAGATTGAAGTGTCCAGGCTGGAGCCTGTGGCGGGGGACCAGGAGGCAGAAGGACACTTCCAGCAGAGTTTTGCAGGGAGGGGAAAGATTGCTTTCCCAGACTCGCGGCTCGGCCCAGAGGGTTCCCGCTGCAGCGCCGGGGCTCTGCACAGTCTCAGCAGCGTTGGCTCCGGGCTCTTGGGTAAACACCACGTGGCCCTGGCTGGGGAAGGAGGCTTGGCTTGCAAGGAGCGTTCCTCCAGAGTCGAGGGGGGGAGGGAAAAAGCAGGCAGCTGGCATGCACCCGACCCCATCGCACCCAGAGCCCTAGCAAGAAGGGGCCGGGACCCTGCGGAGACCCGGGTTGTAATCCGGGCTAGGTGCACGGCACCAAAAAGTCGGCTTAACCCGTGCCTGCCTCCGTTTTCCCATCTGCCGATGAAATGGGTGTAATGTTCCCTTGTTCCTGGCTGCACCCTCACTGCTTGGCATATTAACTCTCACGCTCCAGGGTATCAGCGCCTGGTAACGAGGAAAACCAGGTCCCTGAGTGGCTCGGACAGGGCTTGATGCACCTCTCTGAGATCTCAGCCCCATCTGTGGGCACTGTGGAGGTGGCTGGGGCTGGCAGAGGGGAGGCGACTGGCTTTCCTCACCATCCCTGTGATTTTGAGTCCAGAAGCTCTTCCTGGCAGGACTCTCAGGCAGGCCTGGGCACGTGCTGCAGGACTGAACAGGGGTGCCGCTGGTGTGCTCTGGATCTGGAGCATGTTACGTCTTCTGGAGCTGGGAGGCCATGGGAGAGACGCCAGGAAAGGGACATCCATCACTGTGGGGTACAGGGAGAGGCTGGATGGGCGCTGGCGGGCGGTGCTCTAGGTATAGCAATGCCCATGCTCTGCTATGGGGATGTCCCTGTCTTCTGGGTTGTGCTGGTTGCCCCCCACCCCCTTTCTGCTCCATGTGTCGGAGGGTTTTACGCCTCCCCCAGAGGCGCTGGGTGCTGCTGCTGCCCAGGCTGGGCCAATGCAACCCTGCAGGTTAGGCTCAGACCCACACTGGGATCAGGAAGGGATTTCCCCCCCTGCTCGAATTGGTGCAGACTGGGGGGCGGTGTGGGGTTTGCCTTCCTCTGTAGCTGGGACACAGCCTCTACCTGGGATCTCTCGAGCATATACTAACAACCTTTTATAGAAACAGGACGTTGTCTGCTGCCGTCCCCCTGCTTTCCCTGGGGCAGGTTTGGGTGTGATGCCTGGTGCTGTGTCGGGGGTGACGGTCGTCTTACAGAGATTTTAGACTACGGATATGTCTGGGCTGGTTTGGACAGGGCTGATCCGGCCTCAGGCAGGGCTTGGACTAGATGTAACCCGCTTCTTTATGACCCTGTAACTCTCTTGGTGTTGGTCGGAAGAGATGTCTCCCACAGGCATGGAGCAGATGCTTTGCTGCTGTCGGGGTCCGGCCCAAATTGATCCGGCAAGAGAGCGCATGCTGTCGAGCTTAGGCGCCTGCCTTCGGGCTGGAGCCTTCCCGCGGAGGCAGAGCTCCCAGAGACCTCAAGGGAGGGAATCCATCAGGACACATCCCTCGCATGGCACTTGGAGGATGAAACGGTGGAGTCCTTCAGAGCTGCAGTCGTGGAGCAGCCCTGGTGTGAAGCCAGTTGCCAACATCCAGAGGCACGGTGGAAGCAGGAATCCTTGGCAGCAAAGCACCCAAACGTTGCAGGACACAGGGTCACTGCAGATACCCGGCAGCCTGAGAAAAGCCGCCGCGTGGCATGTTGCTTTGAAGGCCACGCCGAGTCTGTCGGGGGGCTTTGGGAAGCTGGATTGTGGCCCAGCTGACACCAGAGCAGACCTGGCGTTACAGGGAGAGCTAGGACAGCTGCTCCTGGCTTGCGGCAAGATGGTTTGAGACCAGTTTATCCCAGTTGGGGGATCAGTGCAACCCTGCAGGGGTGAGGAGTCCTCCAGGCAGAAGAGAGCAAGCGGCTGCAAGGAGGCCCGGATTTTGCATCGGGATGGTGGGAGGCTCCGTGCCTTGCAGGCCGGTGGGTCTGAGGCGGCTTCATTTTAAGTGGAGAGGAGGCTTTTGATGAGCTGGGTTTGAAAATCCTCCATGCAGCACACAGGGGAGCCCCGTGCGGTCTCAGCCTGCTGTTCGTTCTGTAATGGACACTTATCATGGGAGCCGCCGTCCGGGGGGGACACGGGGGGGTGTGGACAGGGTCCCCAGCATGTGGGGACATGGTTGGGGGTGGTGGTGGGGGTGCTAGGGAGGGATTGCAGACAGAGATGCCCCCAGCAGGATAAGCAGAGCCATGTGTGCCTCTGGCTCCAGGCTGGCTGCAGACCTCGGCACGTGGTGCTTTGCTTCAGCTTCCATTCGCGTCTTTGAGGGCGGGTAAGGGACTCCAACGGCCTCGCTCGTGGATGCCGCCGGAGGCGGGTGGCTCTAGCCCTAGCCCAGCCTTCGTCATGCAGGCACCGTCTTGCAGAAGCCTCGTCACAGGCTGTGGTCCGCGCTGTCCTGCAGAAACAGGGCGACGGGCCTGTCTGGCTTGACTTGCTCTGACGTACGGCTGGGATAGAGCCAGCAGCCTGTTGGATTCCTGGCTCCCTGCAAGCCCAGGGGAGTTTTGACACGGATGCCACAGAGTCTGGCTGCCCACCCCCAGCTCTGCCTCCGGCAATGCCCTGGAGGTGAGCTGCGGGGGTCGAGCCCTCTCCAGCACAGCAGAGCGGCTTTGAATGCGAGCAGCTGGACGAGCAGGGTGTGGGTCTGATTTTACAGTCAGGTGGGGCCCGGTGATGCTATGTGGGCCCCCTGCGGGAGACCTCCACCAGCATCCGCAGCTTCTCCCCTCCAGGAAAACCCTGTGCAAGCAGCCACCTGCCTGCAGCTCGGAGCCAGCCCTGTGCATCACGCGCTGTTCTTGGCATTTGGGGCAGACCTGGGGACTTGGCAGGCCCCTTCTAGCTCAATGTGCCTCTTTCAGAGCCATGCAGTGGGGTTTTTTTGGCCGGGGTCCGGGGCAGCGCTGTCCCCCGGGGCATGTCTCGCTGATCTTGTGCAGGCAGCCAGTGAAATGCTGCTTGGAAAGCTGTCTAGGGCAGTGGTTTTCCATCTTAGACTCTTGTTAAGAGTCCAGGCCCCCCTTGGAAAATGCCAGCTCTTTGCTTCCCCTCATTTTTTGACTGCAGGAAAACGTTGGAGCGATTCTCCTGTTGCAAAGGACTCGGAAAGACCACAGCAGGGCAGTGTGTTTGTGACACTGTGGAGCCCCTGGGTTTGTCTTGTGAATCGTATCTAGGGGTTTGCACAGCTAGCGGTGCTCGTGTTGTGTAGGATCCCATGGGGCCCCGGTTGAGAATCGCCAGTGTAGGGGGAAGGGAGTTCTCTTTGGCACATGCAAGAAATTGCCTAAAATTGCAAACAGGGCTGTGTTTGCATCCAGAACTCGAGGTAACTCTGGATCCCTTTTCAGTGAGGGGTGGTCTGGGCCAAGAAATCCCTGGAAAAAGTCTTCCAGGGACTGCGGCAGTGTCGGTGGCCCCTGTGTAGCACGGTGGCCGGTGTCCTACCATGGGTTCAGGGCTTCCTCCACCATTGCTTTGTCTACAGGAGGGTCCTGCTTAGTTGCAACCTCTTGTTTAGGCTTGGTCACGTTGAATCGGACCGAGGCTGGGCTAGTTTCAAGGCTCCCGGCTTGCAGCCCCTCACTCTCCATAAGTCCCCCAGGGCCCTGAAATCGCAGGGGTTTATCATCCTGCTGCGGATCTGAGCACGCTGTCCGGTCAGAGGGAGCCTTTGCCGGTGCAAAGTTCAGAGAGACTTTGAAATCCAGGATGTTGTGGAACGGGGATTTGTCCGGGTTGCAGAGAGCTCGCTATGGGGTCTGGAGGAGGGAGGGGGGGTCTCTGCTTCCCTTTAATCTGCACTGTCTTCTCTGATCTTGCGTGGAGTGGCTGGCTCTCTCGGGCGTGCCATCACCACGTGAAGGGGAAGGCAGCTGGGTCCTAAGGACGTCCGTTCCCTGAAGCGTCGGCGTGCCAAGGCAGAGCGGCGTTCAGACTACAAGCCCTCCCTCCTCTCTCTTGGCGTCGGCTGCCTCAGTGTTTCCGAGATCCTCTCCTTGCTGGCTCTCCCGTTCACCCCGGAGCCTCCCAGGCTGCGTGGGGCCGGAGTCTGCACTGTGGAGAAACAGGCAGGTCGTTACAGAGCCCGGAAAGGCACCGGCTTCGATCCGTCTCCCTCGTGACCGATCACCTTCCCAAACAGCTGTCCTCCGTCCGCCCCGCCGGACCCTCTCGAGCGGTCTTGGCGCAGGGGGAACCGTGGCCGCAGGGTCGGTGGGAAAGGGAGACGGCTCCGTCCCGTGGCTGCCAGCTGCCTCCTGCACCGTGCACGCTTGGTTTTGCTTCTCTCCGAGCCCGGCGTCTCCCCGCCCTGTTTACTTCATCCCAGCGCGGTGTTTTTCCACCGTCGTTCTCCGGGCAGGGCTCGCTTGCCCCGCCAGCTCTTGCTCGGCAGGCTCCTCTCCCCGGCAGAGTGATTTACGAGGCCTGGGCTGAGCGATTTCAGATGTCCAGGCCGCCCGAGGAGGAGTTCGGCTCTCCAAGGGACTGGCAGCGGGACCGGGGAGATCCTCTTGCAGGTGAGTCAGGGCTGCACAGTCCAGGTGAGGGTGTGCTGGTGGGCTGTGGGGGGTGGAGAGGTCTCCTTCGCCACCTTTTTTTCCTTGGCTTTGTGCTGCGGCTCCTAGCAAGTCTCCGCCTTGATCGTACCTGGCAAGCCTCCGTTCCCACCACACCCCAGTGCTCGCTCGGGGCCTTGGCGCTGGGGACGGTTGCTTTTTGCAGCAGGCCTTGCCAGGATGACGTGCTGGGTTGCAACCCAGCTGCCGGCTCTCCGGGTTTCTTGGCTCGGCGTAGCAGGGACGTGAAGACCCAGATTTCTTCGAGGAGGAGAGGGAATGCCGTTGCATGAAAGCTTGGTTGGGAAGTCGTGTCTGGGGGTTATCAAGGAAATATGACGCCTTCCTCACCCTCCTCACCACTTCCCCATGGGCATTTTCAAGGAAAGATCTTTTTCCTTCATTCTGCCTTTCCAAATCAAGAGGCCTCTTTTATTGAGAGCATGTTGTATGAGAGTAAATACGGTACCGACGCCCATGTCTGGCCTCACTTGCTCCTGGTTATGCAGCCCAGCGGGTTATGTGCAGCGGTGTCGCACGGGGGATCTCCAAGCACAAGGACTCGGCTGCGCCCCCAAGCCGTTCTGTAGCGGAGTCGCTATTCGTTTTGTAGCTGTGCTCTTGAGATCCTTCCCCAGCGCAGCCCGTTGTACCCGTGTCTGCTGCATATCGTGTTCCCTCTCTAACTCTGCTCTCGCCACCACAGGCAAATGTGGCTGTGCAGTCACTTAGCATGGCTTTCACCCCAAATCTCATAGTGTTTGCACTTTGTAAAGCCCCAGCTCCTGGAAGCACGTGAAGATCAGGGATCGTTTTAATAAAACATTCGGCCTGCAAGGTTTCAGAGGGGAAGGAAAAACAAGTGTGACCTGGAGGCTGAGAAACCCAGGGATAAATAGGGAACCTAAACTGGCTGAAATTAGGACATGAAGTACTGTATCTTCTTGCATCTGCTCAGCCCTCTAGAAACAGCTGCTGGAAATTGGTGTGCACATTATATGCAGGAAATACGGTAAGAACAGTCTCTGCCAGGTCAAACCAAGAGTAAAGCCTGCAGCGATCCACAGGCAGCTGAGCCGTGAGCCTCGCTGCTGCTATCGGTGACCTAGCACAAGGGACGAGCTCTTTTACTTCACTCTGTTTTTCAAATACAAGGCGTTTGTTATATCCTGGAGTGTATTGTATTCAAGAAAATGCGGCACTTTCTTTTCGGGGTGAGAAGGGGATTTCTGACTGAATGCACGGGGCTGGCACGAGGGTTTGGGAAGCAGGGAGATCTATTCAGTCACCTGAGCCGGGTCCCAATGCCCTGACCTGCCAATGTGGGGCCTGTGGAGGAGCATCTCTGTGCTAGCGGGGCAGGAGACCAGTGTGAACGCACGGCCTCTCTGTGACCATTAAAGCCAGGATTAGCAAGTGCATTACAACCCTAAGGCGCTCGCCGCAGCACCGGTTTCCCGGCGTCTGCGCGTGCTGCATAGGTCCAGCAGCCAGCGCTGGCATCGCGGACGTACAGGGGTCAGTGAGGGCATCGGGAGAACCCCGCGTTCCCGGTCCTGGATGTTCCCGGTTCTCCTGTGACTCCATTGTTCCTGCTCAAGGGTCGAGTACGGGCCTGGCTTCTCTTGCAGGTACTGTCACGGGGTCCCGTGGCTCTGAGCCGTACGACTTGACCCGGCTGGACAAAGCCTTGGCTGGGGTGAGATAGCTGGGACTGGTCCAGCTTTGAGCAGGGGGCTGGACTAGATGTGACCTGAGGTCCCTTCCAGCAACCCGGGGAGGTCTGTGCAATCTGTGCGAGCCAGGTACAGCCAGACCCTCCCTGACGCATCGTCGGCTTAACGAGATGAATGCAAACACTGAGGGATCCTTAACGAAACTCGTTGGGCTGTACGTTCCCAGGAAGCAAGAGCAGGCAGGCGTAATTACCACCTGGCGTCTCAGCCCTGGGGAGCTGCGAGGGGGCGACGGGCTCGCTTTGTGGGGCTGATTTTTGTCAGCCAGCAACACGCCCGGCCGGTTTGCCCACTCGCCCGGTGCGTGTCCCGCCCCGGCTTGGCATTCGCCCGTGCCTACAGAGCCCCGGATCTGAGCGAACACGTCCGTGCGAGAGCCCTGCTGCGCTTAGGCGAGGTTTGACTCTCTTCCCCCACCTCTCTCCTTCCCCTCCCAGATCCAGTAATGATGAATGGTTCCAACGTGGCCAACACGACGACGTCCAGCACGAAATCCAAAGAGGACCAGGTCGTGAACGGGCATGAAGAGAAGGAGAACAACCCTTTCGCCGAGTACATGTGGATGGAGAACGAGGAGGATTTCAACAGACAGGTGAGACAGGGAGGCTCTGCCTTTGGAAGCAAGGACACAAGCGGTCCTTGCCTGGCCCTGTCGGGCTGCTGTGTCTCGAGACATGTACTCCTGTGCTAGCACTAGCGTCAGGTCCTTGTGCGCCTAAATCCTTCCCTGGATCAGTTTTCTCCCTCCTCCCTGCCAGTCATCTGGAATATTTGTTGGTGGTTCAGCCCATGCTGCATAGCTGCAGTGTCGATTGTACGGCCCACGGGCTGGATCCGGCCTGCAGCACCTTGGCTCTCCCAGAGAGCTGGGAAAATCGGGGCAGGGCTCGCTGCTGAGCGCCCAGCTACAGAGCCCCAGCGGAGAGGTGCGTTGGGGTCGAGATCCAGCCTGCGGGACCTCACACGAGTTTGACACTCCTGCTCTGTAGGATCTACAAAAGTGTCCCTCCGGGGGAGCTGCAGCTGGCTTGTTGGTGGCAGAGAGGGGCTGTCCCCATCAGTCCTTTCCTGAGACCAAATGATTCCAGCCAGATTTGGGTGGGTAGAAGTTAGGCCTGTCTCGGCGGGTGCAGAAACGATATTGTTTTTCCTCAAGCACGTGGTACTCGGGGCCCTCCTATTCCTGCGTGCCCAATTTGGAGAGGAACCGGCGGGTGGGATAGGGGCACGCGGGGCAGCCGAACATTGGAAGGGCTCTCGGTGGGAAGCCACGTTCTCCACGCTCCCCAGAGGTGGGTGCAAACAGCTGGAGCAGCAGCTGCCCATCGGCGGGGCCCCAGAAGCAATGTAGCCAGCGTGCTTTGGTGACAACCCCTCCACGGCCCACCTGGCCTGGATGGGAGGCTGAGCAGAGGATATCTGCGGTTGTCCGAAGCTCTTCAGACGGGGGTGTAGCCTTTCCAGCCTCTAAGCAGGGGACACGGCAGCCCTTTTTCTCTCCTCCACTGCTGTCCTGACTCGCCATGCACAGATGCACATGGAGCCCGTCCCCCTCGCTGCGAACCTGGCCTCGCCGAGCTGCTGTCCCGATGCCAAGCCTGTGTGATGTGGCAGGGGGCGGGGTCCCGGGCAGGGGG
>NW_005842519.1:554742-566113 GCF_000455745.1 Alligator sinensis
GCCTCCGCCTGCCATTGGCGGGGCAAGCGTCTGCTCTGGGCAGGAAACCTGAAACCTTCCTCCCTGAGACTCGGCAAAGGCCTGCCACTTGGCAGCAGAGCCCCACGTCAGGATTAGCCATCTCCCGCAGCCCCGGCTGGGCCTGGGACAGCAAGGACGGGTTGTTTCACATGGGACGGGATGGAGGGAGGCCTGTTCTTCCTTTCCCCAGTCCCCAGCGGAGGCTGGGATCCATCATGCGAAGGTCTCCGCAGAATATCTCCATATGGAAACATTTAAGCTCGTTCCATAGGAGTGACCTCCAGCTCGCAGCCATTCTTCCCAAGCAGCCCGAGACTCGCCATGCCAAATTATGTGCACAGCCGTGCCTGGGCTATGACTCAAGTGTGTGTGTTCATTGCATGTGACTCGATGCCGGGCCAGCCTCCCCACACAGCTGCCCCGGCAGAGGAGCACAATATGTTAGCAAAATGCTGGTCTGTCCCCCCTGATTCATTTTTAAAAACGCAGCAGGGGCAGGCAGGGCAATGGTCTTCTCCAGGCTCCGACTAGACCAGCGGTTCTCAACCTTGTTAGACTCCAGATCCCCTTGACCCCCTCCGATAACGCCAGCTCTCGGTTTTCCTGACGCCAGAAGAAGAATGGAGCCGTACTTCTGTTGCAAAGAACTCTGCAAACCTGCAGCAAAGTCTGATGGTTTTGACAGTGCGCATTTCCACTGGAAATCTCTGGGTTTATCTCATGAAGTATGTGTAGGTGTTGGAGTATTTTTAAGCCTCCCCCAGAGGTACTGGCTGCAGCCCAGGCTGGGGCTGGGGGCTGGGCTGTGCCAATGCTCCTGCCAGCACCAACCCCGCAGGGTCTGGGCTAGAGGGTCTTGCTCTTGCGCTCAGGGTCAAGCTAGTCACCATATTTGGGGTCACAAAGGAAATTTCCCCCCTGGGCAGATTCGTGTGGGCTTAAGGGGTTTTGCCTTCCTCTGTAGCAGGGGCACAGCCTCTCCTTAGGATCTATTGAGCATATATTTCCAAAAGCAGGCCGCTGGCCGCTGTGGTCCCTCCTTTACCTATGGCATGGTCAGGTGCGACGTGTTGTAGTTTCATGAACAGGTTAGGCGATGGGTTTGTCTGGGCTGGTTTGGACCAGGCTCATGGGGTTGGACTGGATGTGACCTGGGGAACACAGAGAGGGGGAACCCGGCTGTGCATTTCCATCCACCCTCAACCCACCCTCTGCTTGGGAACCAGCTTGGAGGTTTTCTCATCCAACTGCCTGCTGCAGGTGGGAGCATCCGTGTCTGAATCAGCTTGGACCGGCGTCTTAAACCTCCCACGCTGGAATGGCTCCACAAAGGGCTCCTTTCCTAAAGCCTCCATTTGTGCGTTAATGGGCGCGGGGTGACGGGAGCATTGGCGACCTGGATGGAGATGCAGCGCTGCTCACGGCTACTTCACTCCAGTGTCTCCATCAGAAATGCACTATCCCGAGTGCGCCGGTGTGGCCACCAGCAATCCCATCTCCTCAAGCGATGGGGCTGTGCTCCTGGCGCGCTGTGCGTTAAGGGCAGAGTGGCAGGAGAGGTGGCACGATGCTTTCACCTGCCTCTTTGGCAGGTCGGGCTTCAGGGCCAGGCTCACCATATGATGGAAGCCCTGAATGGAGGCACGGTTGGATATTAGGAGAAACTTGCCCCTGAGGAGGGTAGTAAAGCACTTGACCAAGCTACCCAGAGAGGTGGTGGCATCTCCATCCTTGGAGGTTTTTAGGACTCAGCAAAACCTTGGCTGGGATGATGGAGTTGGGTCCGGTCCTGCTTTGAGCAGGGGGTTGGATTAGAGGTGACCTCCTGAAATCCCTTCCAACCTGGATTTTCTGTGATTCTTTGATTCAGTGAATCTTCCCAGGGGCCTGGCAGGGCAGAGCAGACTCATGTGGCACAGGGACACTGATCCGTATCAGACCAGAGCGGGAGAAACAAGGGCTGAGCTCGGAGTGACAGTCCCAGGGACAAGGACACTGGTTCATTGGGGTGAGAGAGGCAGTTGAGGACCTCTGCTCCCCTCGTGGTACCGTGGTAGCAGGGCACAGGCCCTGAAGTGAGTGTGCAAGAGTCTTGGTATCAGTGGACCCAGACAGACAAGTCGGAGGAAGCACCGCTGCAGTCATTCGCCGCCGACAGGCTGGTGCTTGGTGAACCTTCGTGAGTCACTTTGAAGCAAGTGCCGGGCATGTCGGGCTGCAAGATCACATCGAACTAGGAGGCCATCGTGCCGTGGTCTCCTCATTGCCAGTGAGTGCTGGCACAGGCGTTAGAAGCTGGGGAATCGCTCTCCCAAGCCCTGCAGGATCGATTCGTGCCGAGATGGATTTTGCGGCGGAGCCGACTGTGTGTGGAGAGCCGACTCCAAATTGGCTCTGAGCAGAGCACCAGCTTGTGGGAGGTTTCTTCTGCCTTTGCATTTCCTTTTGCTCCAGGCTTGGGCCGGGCTCTGAAAGACGCGTCCAGGCGGAGCCTCCCATTTGCATTCACACGGGGAAACACATTCCTGCCTCTTCTGACATGACGAGTTCCTACCGCCCTCCGCGGTCCCAGCAGTTCAGGGCACGAGCTCTTATCCTCCCCTCTCGGCTGGTCCCCAAGCCCTTTGCCAGGTGGGAAATCCCACCTAAGGCTGCTTATAAAGGGAGTGAACGGAGCTGCCCTAGAGACGGTGTCTCTGGGCTGGTGGAGGCAATTTTGGGGTAGGAGGGCGCTGGACTCTCCCCGCGAGAACAGGGCTTCTTGGGGCTAGGAGCTGGGAAGAGAGTGAAGGTGCTGAACCAGCCCCAAAATACAACCTCAGCCCCAGGAGCTTTGCAGGCGGGTGAGGCTGGGCGTCCTGAGGGATTTAGGGCAGGGGGGCGTTGTGCGCCGTGGCAGGGCGGGGAAGGCGTTGGCCGTATCGAGACTCTTTGGCTCCGTCGAGGCTGCAAGACGAGAAGAGGGATCTGGATGAGAAGGGCAGAGCCTGGGGCCCAGGGACTGCAGCTGTTCCCTGCATACAGGAGCAGGGGAGCAGGAGATGACGACTGCATCGGCAGGGTGGAGGCGCAGGTCTCGGGGGGTGGCTGGGAGGAGGCATCCTGTCAGCAAGGCCGGCTAATGGGGGCAGGCTCGGATTGACTAAGGAAGGAGGGTTACCGAGCTGGTGGCATTGCAGACTCTGTATTTCAGGGAAGAACAAGATGGTCTCCGAGTCAAGGCAGTGGCTGGAGCAGGGTGCTGGCTGTTTGGGGGGTGGACTTGATTGATTGATGTCTGACTGGCATGACTGCAGACAGGCCTTCCCCTGCTCCTGCTGCGATGCATCTCCCTGCTCCCGGCCCACCTGACACAGGTGGGACTGGTCCCCCCCGCATCATCCGCTGCCGCGGTCTGGGCAACTATCTCAGCACAGGACAGATGCTTCGACCAGAGACTTTCAGGCATCCTATGTGGTGCTGCTCACATCCATTGAGACCCCCCCCGTGAAGGGCACGGGCTGTGCCAGGTGTTGGTAGTGGGTGAAAAGCCTTTCTCCTCCCAGCCACCCATTTCAATCCAGTTTGATCCAACAGTGTCTGGAAACCCTTTCCTCTCTGGCTGTTCCACGGGCTACGTCTACACGCAGCATCGGTGCTTAGTCCCTAGGGAGAGGACACGGTGAGCAATGCAGCAGGAGCCTGAATGCCCTTCAGCCTGGTGGGTCGAGGCCTGTGAGCTCATTAGAGGCCTGCCAGCTCTTTAACGATGCATATATCCCTGGCCTGCCTCATCTATGCAGTTGCACTGAAAATCCCATCCTCTCCAAGTTAAAATTCTTCCTCCCCATATGGCGGGGCGGCTCTGCTCCATCCTCCAGATATGGGCTGGCATATCCAGGCAGGCCGGCTTTCCTCTGCCTATGTGAAATGGGAGCGGGCTGCCCTCATGTGTCAGGAGAGGCAATAGCAGTCAGCCCGACGATGCTGTAGTGCATGCTCGCTGGGAAGCAGACCTTCAGGCAATTGTCTTTACCAAGTCATTTAAGAAAATGGGGCTGATGCTTAACATTCAGAAGCCTGAAGGTCTCCATCAACAAGCTCCTAATGAGCAGTCCCCAGATCTGGTCGCAGAGATCCACGGTGAGACTCCGGAGAAGTTGAGCATTTCCTGTGCCTTGGAAGCCGTCCCTCGAAGAAAGCTGACAAAGGCGCCTCTTCCTTGGGATGCACCCATGGGAAGCAGCTGGTGCAGTCATGGCCGAACAGGTTTTTTCCTTCCCAGAGCTGCAAGACTCCTGCAGTCCATGGCTGCGTGGCTTCCTGCACAGGAGCAGAAGCGGGGGACCTGATCTCCACCACTGGTGATCAGCATTGCTTCTGCAGGAGGAGCGGGGGAAGCCAGTGATTTGGAAACTGAGGCTTGAAACTTGTGGCTGAAGGAGACCCAGAGGGTCGGTGGCTGAGCTGGGAGCCAGGAGTCCCTCTCACAGGGCAGTGCTCTGGCGCAGGGAGGAAACCAGCCAGAGAGCACCGATGAGACCCCATTCCCTTCCCAGCGCCCGGTTTCTTGCTGTTTGGCTTCCAGGCTGCGGTACCTCCTCCAGCACTGGTTTCCCCCTGGTTATGATTTCACACCCAGTCCTACCCGTGCTGCAAGAGGTCAGCTAGAGTCAGGCGCCCCTAGACTCATCCAGGAGCTGCACCGGGGTGGCCAGTCCAGCCTTGCACTTGGCTGTGTTAAGCCACTTGCAAGCTAGGGTTCCTTTTCCAACTCTGCAATCTGCTCCAAGGCCAGATCTTAGCCTGGGGTCAAAGCATGATTCTGGCCTAGTTAAAGCATGCCTTGAGGTGGTCCCGGTCTCTGTCCAAAGGCAGAATTGCAGGTGGCGGTCTGTGCCTCTCACGAGTGGGTCTTGGGAGGCGTACAGCAGATGCTCAGGCCAGCGGCTTGTTGAGTTTATCTCCTGATGGGATTTTTGCCCCTCTCGGCCAGGTGGAAGAGGAGCTGCAGGAGCAGGAGTTCCTCGACCGCTGCTTCCAGGAGATGCTGGACGAAGAGGACCAGGACTGGTTCATTCCATCGCGCGACCTGCCTCAAGGCATCGGGCAGCTGCAGCAGCAGTTGAACGGGCTCTCGGTTAGCGACAGTCACAGCTCAGAGGACATTCTGGTAAGGCTGTGGCAGAGGGCTGCACGCTTGTCTGCAATCCCTTGGGCTGGGGAGCACAGAAGTACAGGGCACCTCTGGTGCAGGGGTTGTATTGTATGCAAGGGTGAGGGGATGGTATCGCTCTATCACTCAGCCCTGGTTAGACCTCAGCTGGATGGTTGCGTGTAGGTCTTGGCTCTACATTGAAGGATGCAGAGAAGCAAAAGGATTCAGAAGCGAGTGACAAAGGCGATGGAGGAGTTGGGAGGACCCAGGGGTGTATGAGGTGGAGAGAACTGGGTGCACGGAGCTTGCAGAACAGATTCAGGCGAATGTAACAGCAGCTCTCAGCTAGTTGAAAGGCCCCGTAAAGAAGAGAGAGGGCAGCCCTGGGAGAGTCTGAGAGTCCCAATTTTCCCTTCAGCAAGAAAAGATTGTTGTACAGGGTGGGGACCGACTGGTTAAGCAGCAGCTCTGCAGAAAAGGACCTGGGGGTGACGGGGGACAAGCAGCTGAACAGGAGCCAGCAGTGTGCCCTTGTGTCAAGAAGGCCAACGGCATCCTGGGCTGCACTGGTAGGAGCGTTGCCAGCAGAGAGGATGGGTAGGTCTTGTGTGGAAGGGGCTCAGGTGTTAATATACCTGCAAGGAAGGACGCCCTGAGCCAGCTCCCATAATGTGAAGTCTTGAGTAGCCAGGACAGGAGTTATTTAGTCTGGAGAAGAAAAGGCTGAAGGGGCTTCAAATATAAAAGGGATGCGCTGAAGAGAATGGAGATCAACCCTTCTCTGTGTCCGCAGGGGACGGGATCAATAGCACCAGGCTGAAATTGGAAGACGGGAGATTTAGGGTGCAGTGTAGCAAGGTCTTCTCGCTGGGAGGGGGATCGGCATGGGGACTGGTACCTAGGGAGGCTGTGGGATCTCCACACTTGGAAGCTATAGTGCAGGCGAGACGAGCGCCTAGCTGGGAGGATTCAGACAGGGATCGCCCTGCCCTTCCAGCCCCATTTTTATCTGATGCCTTTCTCCCTCTTCCTAACAGAGCAAAAGCAACTTAAACCCCGATGCCAAGGAGTTTGTGCCCGGAGTGAAGTACTGACCCTCGAGGCAACCTTTGGAAGGACTGCGGCCCTGGCTTTGGGGTGGGAGGGGGCGGGGGCTGCCGCACACGGGAGCTGGGAGAGCATCTCCGGGCGACTTGAACCCGGCCCTGCGCGGCGGCGCTGCGACGCAGGGAAGCCTTGCTCTAGAAGCTTCTCGAGTCCCTTTTTTTTTTTTTTTTTAATCGTTATTTTTTTTCCTTCCTCTATCGTTTTCTCGGCAGTTTGCTTGCTAGGGCCGGGGGCCGGGCCATCACCACCCCTGCTGCAGCCAGGGGTCGTTTGGGCACACGCTTCAGACCAGCTAATGTGGAGGCCGTCTGGGGAGTGACGGCGTTTCGGGGCTCCCCTCGAGGCGGATCGGGGCCGGCGGGTCTGCTTAGTCGGGGTCGCGGGAAGGTGCCGTGGGAGAGACGGCTTCCACTCAGCTTCCTTCTACCCTGCGGGGTTTTCCAGCTCCGGTCGCGCGGACGCTACTCCGAGCCCCTTGCGGCTGCTAGAGAGGGGAGCCCGGCTGCTCTCGGCCTCGGTGCATGCTCTCAAGCGAAGGAGCCCAGATGTGCAAGAAACCAAGCCGCCCCCTTCTTCCTCCTTCACCAGGGAAATGTCTTCTCCAACATCCATACTCCTCGTCTTCGGGCCTCGGGCTCTTACATGGCCGACAGGCGGCTGAGACCTGTCCCCGGGCCCCCCCGGCTCCTGCTTTGTATGGAGAGAAGGCAAAATTATCCTCCTTAAAATCCACGTCCAGCAACAAAGGTCAATTCTCCTCGTGTCCCGGGGGCCATTCGGGGCCCCATGGTCCGGCACGGGCCCTCAAAGACAACCTGTTGGGGCGGCTTGAAGAAGCCACCGTCCTTGTTTTCCCCAACAAGGCTGGGGAGGAAACCCACCGGGGTCTCCAGCCGGCGCCCTGCCCTTGTCGGAGCCGGCTGCCTTCCGCCTCTCGGAGAAGATGGTGCCCAATGGCTGTCAGGCAGGAATCGATGCCCGTCCTCCATGCTGTCTGCATGGGGTGGATGGCCAAAGTCCCGCTTTGACTTGGCAGAAGTCGTGGGACAGGGTATAGGGAGCCCTCAGCAGCACGGGGGAGGGAAGAGCTAGTCGGGGGGCAGGCTCCGCCATCTTGTCGGGGGTGGGTGCCGCCATCTTGTCAAGGGTCGAGCTCTGCCATCTTGTTTTGGCCAGGCCCTGCCATCTTCTCAGAGGCCGCGCTTCACCATCTAGTCCAGGGTGGGATCCGTCATCTTGTCCTGGCCGAGCTCTGCTGTCTAGTCTGGGCGGGGCAGGGTCCGCCATCTTGTTTTGGCCTGGTTCTGCCATCTTGTCGGGGGTCATGCTTCATCATCTTGTCAGGGGCCGGCTCCGCCATCTTGTTCTGGCCAGGCTCCGCCATCTTGTCAGGGGCCAGGCTCCGCCATCTTGTTCTGGCTGGCGTCCCTTCTCACCGGAGCTGGCCATGGCTTCTCGGCGTGCAGCCTGCGTGAAAGAAGAGGTGTTTGCCCGTCGCCCATCAGCACCGCGGAGAGGCCAAGAGACAAGGCGCCCGCTCTTAGGGTCGGGGCGGAGACGGTTCGATTGGGCTCTGCCCCGTTGCCCGCTCTCCGCTGCATCTCTTCTGCAATCCAACGGAGCATCGCTCGCCCCTTAAACCAGCGCTCGCCCCTTGCAAGCTTCCCCCTGAGCCGGGGCTGCCCTGGGGTCTTGCAGGGACCTGCGTCCATCTCGCCGCCCGGCGGCGATTGCAGCGTGCTCCCGTGTTTGTGCAAGATCCCCGCGGGAGCAGGGAGAGCCGGCTCCATCGCTCACACGACGTCTGTATCCGCGGGCCGTTTCCCTGTCCTCCCCGCCTCTGGTTTCTCTCCGACTTGGACGCCCTTTCCCGACACGCTGTACATTTTTAAGACGACGCATTGTTACGGAATAAAACTTTTTGGAGTCGAGCGGCGGGGAGGTCGAGCTCTGTGTCCGCGGGTGGCTCCCCAAAACGCCCAGGCTGGGGCTCTGGGTTGCTTTGGGGCTAGGGATCGGCATAGCGCGGTAGAGCGGTAGGGCTGGGAGGTCGTCTCCCTGGGGCAGGATCAGCCCTGTCCCAACGAGCCGTCATCGAAAAGCTTCGTTAAATTATCGTCAACCCTGCCGTAGCAGCGGGCGTTGCACGCAGCCCTGCCCCAGGGGAAGCAGGGGGACCGCGATGGCCGCCGTCCTGCTTTTATAAAAGGTTAATACATGCTCAAGAGATCTCAGGTAGACCGTGCCCTTGCTACAAACGAATGCAAAACTCCCTCGGTCTACCAGTCTGACCTGGGGGTAAAAATCCTTTCTGACCCTAACTATTGCAATTAGTCTGAGGCTGAGCAGAGGAGCAAGACCCTCCAGCCAGGACCCCGCGGGGTTGGCATGAGACAGCCCAGTCCTCATCCCCACCCAGCACTTTGGAGAGGTTTAAAAAGCCCCTGATACGTGGAGCAGACATTGCCAGGCCTGCATGTGATGTGGGGGTGAGGGTAACACGGGCTTTCAGGCCCCAGGCCCCATGGATGAGCTGAGAGCAGGTGTGTGCATTCAGGGGTGGAGGTGGGATGCATTTGCTCCAAGGCTTGGAGACGGATTAGCACGGGGACGGGCTCCTGCCTTTAGCCCTCTCCAGTCCCCTTCTCCTTGGGGCGAGTCGGCCACGGACACTTGTCCTGCTGCAGAAGTTGGTGCATCCGTGCTGCACAGCCTTACAGGAAAGCACAGCAGCTTCCCACGGCCTGCAGCAGCACCCAAGGGCACACTGCAACGCCCCAGCCCAGCAGCCACGGTCAGCGGAGGGGGGCAGCCACTACCTGTCTGGGGTGAGACTTGCACGCTTACCATGTGCACCTGCCTGCCTCGCCTGGCCTCACAGCAGATGCCGGTCCTGCCTGGGCCCCAGCCCACGTGCTGTTCGGGGAGCACCTGGTTGCTAGAAGGTGCTGAGAGCTCCTTGCTGCTGCGGCCCAGGCTTGGGCCGAGCTTGGCCACCAGCAACATCGCTCAAAGGCTTTATGCAAAAGACCAGGGGCCGCCGCGGCACCAGCAGCACGGGAGAACCACCCTTCAAATCATAAAATCGTGGGAAAGGAGATCACGTCAAGTCCAACACCCTGCTCCAAGCAGGACCAGCTCAACTACATCACTCCAGCCAGGGCTTTTTCAAACCCGGCCTTAGAAACCTCCGAGGATGGAGACTGCACCACCTCTCTAGGTGACCACCCTGCTAGTGAGAAAGTTTTCCCTACTATCCAACGTCAACTTCCCTTGCTGTAAAACTTGAGCCCATTGCTCCTTCTGTCGCCTGCCGTCACTGAGAACAGCCCAGCTGCATCCTCTTTGCAACCCCTCTTCAGGGAATTAAAGGCTGCTATCAAATTGCTGAAGGGTGATTACAGAAAGGATAGAGATGGGCTTCATCTCTGGTTGCGGGGGACAGGGCTAGGAGCAATGGCCTCAAGCTTCAGCAGGGGAAATTAGGCTGGAGAGGAGGAAGTTTTTGACTCTAAGAGTGGTCGGATATTGAAACAGGCTGCCCAGAGTCGTCCATACCTGGAGACTTTCAAGAGCATGTTGTGGTAGTGTCATCTTCAGCAATCCCTTGCCGCGGAGGATGATTTGTGGGTCTGAAGGTGGCTGATGAGGCCGGTCCGGGATCGACAGACCCTGCTGCAGCTCAGGCACGCGTTTCCATGCAGGGAGGTTGGCTCCGGGTTCTTAGTTCGGTTCATAACGTGCCGTTTCTGCTGCTCCCACTTTTCTGTCTCCTGTTGTCATCGCAAGGTTTCAAAGTCCTGAGATCCCTGCAGCAGACCTGCCTCCATTTGGGGTGTTCCTGGGTGATCGTGTCTCCCACGAGTTGATGTCAATGCTGCATTTTTTTCAAGCCTTGAGGATGTCTTTGAATCGCTTTCTTTGCCCTTCTCTTGAGCGTGCACCTGACTGAGCTGGAGGACTGGAGTCGGACGTCCGGATGACGTGGCCAGCCCAGCGAAGCTGATGTTGGGTGATTATCGCCTCGATGCTCGTGGGGTTTGCTAGAGGACACTAGCTTTGGTGCATCCGTCCTCCCACTGGATTTGAAGGATCTTCCACAGGCAGCGCTGATGCTACATCTCCAGCGATTTGAGGTGTCTCCTGTACCTTACCCACAACTCAGCTCTGTACAGCGGGTAGTGTAAGAGTGACGTTATAGCCATGATGGTCCAGAAATTATGCAAGAGGTAAGGATTTCTTAAGGCGGTATCTTTTATTGGACCAACTACGTAGCTGGGATAAAGAGGAGGTTGGACAGAGATGGGTCAGGGATGATCCTGCCTGGAGCAGGGGGCTGGACGAGACGTGACCTCTTGAGTCCCTTCCAGCCTGACTTTCCTATGATCTCCTTGGAGGAGTGAAGGTATTTCCGATTCAAAGGAGCAATAGTTCCCACGGTGCTGGGGTGCAGCCACGGCGACGCTTAGAGCTGGCTTCAGGCTATCCGGCTCAGGTACTTGCGACGAACTCCCCCGGCTCAGCTCCATGCCAGCTCCCGGGGAACAGAAGCTGTGCCAGCTTGCCTGAAATCAGCTCAGGGATGTCCCTCGCACTGGCTGTGCTTCCCTGCCTCTTCATTATCAGCAGACTGAGTGGGAAGGGAGTGAAATGTATTTGACAACTACAAAAAGCGAAGGGCTTTGGGGTTAACAGCTGTTGGACCACCCGACTTGCTGGGAGAGATGTTAAGACAGGCTTCCGGGCAGAAAGATATGACCAAACACCCCCCCCCGCCCGCCTCTTATTTGGAGATAAGCCAGTTAGACACGTAGCTGGGATAGTTTCCTTGAAAAGCTTTTACAGGTAAAGATCCCTGAGCTTTGCGGCTAACAGCACAGCTGCAGTGTGGAGCGATGAAGACCGCTCGCTGTTCGGCGACGTGGGGCAAGGCCCTATGCCACTGGCAGGTGCTTTGTGCGAGTCCCATTCCCCCCTGGAAGAAAAGACCAGTACAAACGCACCAGTTTCTGTACTGTGCTGTCACCTTTGCCCCGAGACCGAGTTGCAGGGAAGGCATGGAGAAGGATGCGCTGGCTGGTTCGTTGCATCGACGGAGTATCAGGG
>NW_005842519.1:566123-574758 GCF_000455745.1 Alligator sinensis
GCCGAATAGGTGGAAGAGGACCAGGCCCTTGGGAGAAAAGGGACAAAGCCTTGTGCAGTGTGCCATGCTGGTAGGCTGGGGTCGGACTGGCGCCTCCAGGTCATTAGTGAGCAGTGGGATTGCTAAGGTCAGTCTGGACGCGGCACGACATACATGTGTGCACAGCTGTTCCATGCTACACCATTTTGGCAAGAACACGCATGCACACACACCCCCATTCCGTGCTGAGTACAAGGTTGGCTGTTTCCCACGTATCCCTGCAGAAAACAGCCCTGTTAGCATCCACGTAAACGCAGGGTAAAGCAGACACAGGACACCGTTCCTGCGGAGCAGCTGATGTACTTCTGTCCCCACCCCTTGACCTCAAGAGTTTGCTCCTGTTTCTAGCAGCTGCTCCTGCCCTCACCAAAAGCACGGCAAGAGAGAGGTGAAAGCACTGGTGCGGCTCATCCTGCAGATCCTCCGGTTTCTGCAACCTCCTCCCCTCCCTTTCCAGACGGCCGCAGCGCCCTGCCTCGTGCAGGCTTGTGAAGTCTGTCCTTGGGGAAGTAGCGAGGACCTGGTCCGGCTCCACGGTGTGGTACTGAGGGTGGCCGGACCCACAGCTGCCAGGCCGTCTTCAGCGCGCCCCCAGCATCTCACTCAGTTCCCACTTCTAGCAGCCTCTTCCAGGTATGAGAGAGACCTGAAATGCTGGAGGCTGCAAGGGAGAGAGGAACAAACCCTGCCCAGACCCAGGTCCTTTCCAGCCTCTGCGTGGCACAGAACAAGATAAACCTGGAGTCTGACCCGGGACATGGCAGCATGCTGCTAGCTGCCGGTCCGATGCAGGGAATGAAGGGTTAAGTACCAACGAGCTCTATCCAAGCCTGCAGGTAATTTCTGCCATGCTGGAGTAGGTAGAAGAGCTGGAGAAGAAAGGCCTCAGGCACTGGGAGATGGCACGGGAGGACACGAAACATGAGCTCAGCTACACCGGCTTCTCTTGCCTCCTTGCTGCAGGGTGGGTGAGCCAGAGCTCACATCAAAGCAAAACCAGGGGCTTTAACCCATAGCAAACACGCGTGCAAAGGGGCGTGCACGTGGGGCTGGCAGGAGCCTTGGGGATGAACCCCGCGGGAACAAGGACCTGAGATGCATCCTTCGATCTGCTTTCCACCTCTCACCTCTGCCGAGAGCCAGCTGCACCACTCCTTCCCCGCGTGGGCTCGGGGGCACAGAAGCAGTCTTCCCGGGGCGTTTGGAAGGGCATCCGGTGCAGAGGACGGTGCAACGAGGCAGAAGGGGAGACAGGAGGCCGGAGTGCTCAGAGCCATTTATTAATGAATTACAAAACCCGTTTGTACAAAAGCCGGATACGTTCCCTTTGGCGTACGCAGCCTCTTACTCGGACGCGGACCCAGAGAGAGAGACGGCAACAATCAAACACGGATGGCTGATACCCGGAGTGGACAGTACAGGTGGACGGAGAAGCCTCCGCCGGGGGGAGTGGACGGAGCCTAGAAGGAGTGTGTATAGAAGATGTCCACATTGGCCGTGTAGTCCAGAGGCAGGGCCTGGCCTATTTGCTTGGCTCCCAGGCTGGCTCCCCCCAGCGCCGATGAGTGCTTCAGCTTCAAGAGGCTGAACTTGGAGAAGATGCTGCCTGGGTGCTCGCTCCTGGCCCGATTCAGGACCTGGACAAAGCCTGAGAGAGGGAGGGAGCGTCTCACACACAGTCCCATGGAGGTGCAGAGGGCTCAAGCAAAAGCAAGTCAGGATCAAACCCCAGGGCGTGGGGTGCCCAGCAGGGACAGTGCATCTTGCATCGGGGCAGGGGCTCCTTGCTGCTCAGAGCCCCCTCTCTTTGGAGAAGGAGACTTCCAGCTTTGACCACGTGCCATCTCCCCCCAGCCCTTCCTCCCAGTCGAAGGGCCCCTTGCTCCCATCCCCTGCACTGGGGGGAAGCAGGGGGCTGGATAAGGGGCTGCTGCTCAGGTGCGGTGTCCAGGGCAGCAGCAGACGACTCCAGCTCCATACTGAGAGCTCGACGAGCCCAGAAGCAACCCTGTAAAGGGGCCCGGAGCTGCTGCTAGCCCTGCTTGTTACGAGGCAGCCCCTGCGGCCACCCCTTGACCCTGCCCAGTGGGGCCATCTCGATAGAGTCCAGGCTTGCAACCAGAGACGGGGCCGGGGGGGGGACGTCAAGCCCCAGCTCTGGGTGCTGAGAAGCAGAGTCAGCTCTCAGGTGCCCCTTGCGTGTTGGCTCTAGGGTTAGGTAGAGCAACGGTGGGGGGCACAGGCCAGGGACACACAAGCAGCCGGGAAGGGCGAGATGGGAGCACGAGTGAGGCATAGATGCAGCAGCCCCAGGCTGAAGAGCAGAGGCCGGCTCAGGCAGGGAGGGACCCGGGAGTCCCAAAGATACCTGCTGCGGGGTTTTGCTGGGCCTCCAAGCTCTGGCAGAGAAGGAGGATGCTCACCTGAGCGGAAACAAGGGCATCTGGGGGCACCTACACACCCAGGCTGTCTGGTCAGACACCAGCACTGGACCCCTTGCAAGGGATGCAACAGCCCTGCCCTGCATCGACGCCTTCCCCGGAGAGACTTGCGCTCCCCGGCAAGGTTCGTCCACCCCAGGACGCAGGTGCTGGGTCAGGGTCCATCCCCTGCTGCTGCCCCGGGGCCCCTTGCAGACTCACCGTCCTTCATCATGTCCCAGCTGTTCCACACGGAGCCCACGCACACGATGGGCAGCCCCAGCTCCCCCAGGAAGAGGCTCTAGAGGGCAAGCGAAGAGTCAGGGGTGCCGGCCCACCTTGCGGATCTGAGCTGCCCACAGATATGGCTGGGCCGCGTCTCTTAACAATGCACGCTGGGGTTGTATCGGGGGTGACTGTGTCACGTTGCTCAGAGGCAAGGGAGGAAGGATTACCCCCAGCCCCTGGGCAAGTGCAGTAACCCTCCATGCACCCACCCCTTCAATGCACCCACCCCCTTCAATGCTGGGCTCAGACACCCTGGGGACAGCCACGCCAGAGTTACCTTGTCCATTTTGGGCAGGACGGCCACGATGTGCCGGGCCAGCACCTCTCCAGCCTTGTTGAAGATGTAGCAGCACAGCGGGTCCCCGGCCTGAGCACCTGAGCAGAAGGAGCCGGGAATGAAGAGCCCAGCCTGCACCCCTCACTGCATGAGGCAGTGGACCCCATTTCCAGCTTGCAGCAGGGGGACCCGAGCTTATGGGACCAACAGGGCAGCATCCATCCTCCATGTCCTTTATGGACTCTCACAAAGACCTCCACTGAAAGCCCAGTGTGGTCTTGGCTTGCTGTGACCAGGAGGACTGGGGTTGGGGGTCTTCAGTGACCTCTGAACAGGAGAGGTTCCCCTGGGTCTCCCTTCTGGGTCCCACCAGGAAAGGGTGAAGCAAAGCCCCCAGGACATGGGCCGTGCCAGTACCCTCCGCGAGTTTCTTGCAGAACCCGGCGAACTTGGACTTCTCGAAGGTCCGGTAGAGGTGAGTCAAGAGGCCCATCCTGTCCGAGATCTGCGGGGACAAGACCAGGCAGGTGATGCTGCCCTAGCTGCCCCCACCACCCCACCGAAGCCATCCGGCGCTTGGACCGGTCTCCGTGGCACCCCTCCATGGGCTTTCCCCTGTGCTTGGGGCAGCTGGTACCTGGAAGTAGTCGAACATGGCCTGCTTGACGTAGCCCACGTCGTGCGGAGGCACCTCTAGGTTGTCCATGCAGTCGAAGACGATCTTCACAGCCTGGTGTGCGATCCAGTAGGCTGCGGGGAAAGCCTCCAAGCGTCACCGACACAGAGCCCATGGTCCAGGGGCCTGCTTCCTCCAAGATCCTCCCTGCCCTCCCACCGGCTCTGGCTTTCCCGGGGGGCTGCGCACTGTGAGACTACTGCTGGGGGATTCTCCCCCCAGTTCCTGGATCCATCCTAGGACAGGGACCTGTTTGCAAGAGGACCTCAACTGGTCACAATCTCTGGCCTTACTCCATGCAACACAAGGAGGCCAGGGTTGACCAGGGCCCCAGCGGGATCAGTCGCTAGGTCTCTGGATAAGCAACCAAGCATATGCTATGCTGCATGGCTGGGATAAGACTCCGCCGGCTCAGGGAGGTGCTCTTTCACTTCGAACATGCACGTGCAAATACCAGGGCATTGTGGGAAGGACAGAGAGGAGGCACCAGCACCGTTTACACACACAAACACACACCCACACGGCCTTACCGGAGCCCTCATCCCCCATCATGTGGCCCCAGCCCCCGCAGCCAATTTCCGTCCCGTCGGGGTTGATGAGTTTGCAGTTGGAGCCGGTCCCCGAGATCAGCACCACGCCGCCTGCCAGGGGAGAAGAGAAGGGTGTAGCGTCTTGGCTGCTGGCCCCGGGTTCCTTGTGCCCTTTGCACCCCTGTGAAGACTCCCCATGAGGCAGGGGGTCCCTGCTTTGGTGGGAAGCTACGGGGGCGTCAGCAGAGGCAGCCTGCCCAAGAACCCAGTGCCGCCGGACCTACCCCCACCCCACGCTCTCGGGCTGCCTACCATGGTCGGTGGCCGTGGCCATGGCGCCAATGGCATCGGTGGTAATGTAGTAGTTCTCGCTCAGCTGCGGGAATCGGGTCTGCAGCTCCTCGATCATCTTCTTGATGGCCTCCTTCTGCTCCCCGCCGCTCAGGGACAGCCCCTGCACCAGATGTGGGGTGAGGCTCACGGATCCGACCCCGTACCCCCAGTGCCACCCCGTATCCCCAGAGCTCGGCTCTGGCGTCAGCCTCTGCAGCATGGTGGAGGAGAGGTACCGGAGACCCAGCCAGCCATCCTCCCACACCCGGCCCAGCACATAACAGTACCTGGGTAAGAGTCCACGACCCCACTTCCCTCCCCTCCATCCTGGATGCTCTGAGGTTTGCTTTCATTTCTGCCCCTACACCCTTGTTTCAATGCCCCGGGCTCAGCCGGGGCAGCCACCGTGCAGGGGGAAGGCTGTAGAGCATCGGAGCTGCTGGCAGCATGTACTGAGAGAGGCCGAGGTGACGACTAGGACTGCCCTGAGCCTCCTGTGAGCACCTGAGACCCCTCCCCAGGGCCCAGGGGTCTGCTGCACTGCCCAGGCCTCCTAGCAGAGGATCGCTGGGTGCTTGGTTATTCCCTGGCCCCTCTCCAGGCTACCCACGAGGATCGATGCTGCTCCCAGACGGAGGCACTGGGGCTCCCTGCTTCACTGTGTCACCGTCAGTCACCTTCTTTGGGCTGTGCTGGTTGCCCCCCGCCCCTTCTGCTTCATGCACCGGGGGGTTTTAATCCTCCCTTGTCCTGGTTTGGACAAAGCTGACCCTGCCTCAGATTAAACGAGGCCTCTGCAGGTCCCTTCCAGCCCCATTTCTCTGTGGTTTCTATGCCTTGGGCCAGGCATGGTGGAAAACCTCTACCCGAGATACCTACAGGGCTCCCAGCTCTCCACCACCAGCAGCTCCCCCCTTCCCACAGGCACCCTCCTGAGCCCAGCGCCGACCCGTGCATCGCCACTTCACGGGGGGCAGGCAGCTCTGTTTTGGACACTGCGGGTCCTGGGGGCCAGGAAGCAGCAGGCATGGGCAGGAGGGGCCGGGCACTCACCAACGAGCGGAGGGGCACCTGCGGATCCGCGCCCGCCTTTCCTTTGGCCTTGCTGACCATCTCATTGATCCTCTCCAGGCATTTCTCAGAGCCGACCAGCTGCTGGGGCAAGCGGGGAGGGGGAAACACCCCCCCACACACACGGTGTCACAAGCTGTGCACAGCCTGGCACCCTTCACCCGAGCGCTGGCAGTCGCCCAGAGAAGAGGTGTCGTTCTGCACCCCTTGCCCTGGGAACCAAGCAGGGCAGGAGCCCCCCACCCGGATGCAGCACTACGATCCCCAAACCCCAACCTAGGAGCTCCTGCCTCTCTCCTGGTCCTTGCTGGCACCCCCACTAGCAGCTGCCAGGGCCGTGAGCTGGATGCAGGCAGCTTGGCCCAGAGCTTGCAAACCATAGATCCCAAGAGACCAGGAGAAATGCCCCAGAGTCTTAAGAGGCAGAGGAGCAAGGGCCTTAACCGCCATAGCAGCACCCTTTTCTTCCTTGCAGCACCCCATGGTGCCCCCCTACTCACCACAGGGCGCACGGCTCTTACCCAGTGGTTGGTGCAGGGCCCGTCGGTCTCAGCCAGGATCTTGCCATCCTCGGAGATCAGCACCACCTTGGAGTGCGTGCCCCCGCTGCAAAACACAGGGCACCGGTCAGACCCGTGCAGGGACGTGGGCTCGGCTCAGCACCCGTGAATGGGCAGGGTGCTGGGTGGGTGAGAGCGCGGCAGCCAGGGAGCTGCTAACCCAGGCTGGAAGCAGCGGTGGAAGCACTGGGGGCTGCTGGGGTGGATAACAGGTGCACTTCATGGACCAAGCTCGATGCATCTCGCAAGTGCTTCTCTTCCAGTTTCCAACTGGTACAAAATCATTTTGGTGGGGGCCGCATCCGGTGCTATCAGGCCACTTGCCTTCCTGCCCTGGGAGACCTGTCCGCACGCCACCGGCATTTTAAAACATAACGTATATGAGGAATCCCTCTGCAATACAGACCCTGACTGCCTTGCACCCAAAGATGGGAGCAGAGCGGAGCTCGCAGCAGCAGCAAGCCAAGCTGCAGCCCATGCTTGGTGGGGGGTGGCTCGAAACCAGGGGGGTCGGTTCAGGCCTGAGAATCTGGCTTTAAAGACTAATTTGCCCAGAACTTTTGCTGCTGAAAGCACGGGGGGCTGCCACAGGCTTGGACGTGGTTTCCTCCTTGAACTTGCAAGACAGGCAGAGCTGGGCTAAGGAGGCTGCTCGAATCCAAAGCAGAAGTGACCTTTTAGATGCAAAAATCAGAATCACAGACAGTGAGAGTGGGAAGGGAGCTCAGGGGGTCACATCTAGTCCGACCCCCTACTGCAAGCAGGACCAGCCCCAACTGCATCATCCCAGCCAAGGCTTTGTGTATCTGGGTCTTAAACACCACCAAGGATGGAGACTGCACCACCTCTCTGGGGAGCCTGTTCCAATGCTTCACCATCACTGTAGTGACTAAGTTTTCTCTACTATCCAATCTCAACTTTCCTTGCTGCAGCTTGAGCCCATTGCTCCTTCTGTCACCTGCCCCCACTGAGACCAGCCCAGCTCCATCCTCTTTGCAGCCCCCCTGCAGGGAGGTGAAGGCTGCTATTCAATCCCCCTCGGTCTGCTCTTCTGCAGACTAAATCAGCCCAGTTCCCCCAGTCTCTCCTCACCCATCCTGTCCCCCAACCACTTTCATTGCCAATTCTCCAACACATCCACATCCTTTCTGTAGCAGGGGGCCCACAGCTGGACACAGGACTCCAGAGACACAAACCAAACCCCTTTCCATTGCCTATAGTGAAGAGATGGACACGAGCATGATTTGAACCTAACCCAAATGCCAGGCGCTGCTGTCCGTGTCGGGGACCCTGCTGTAACAGGGGCACTGCTAGACCCTAACCGCGTCCCACAACCTATCGCTGAGTCACCGGACAAATGATTTGCTTCATCTCAGAGAGTCTTTAAGACATACATCCCGGGCCCAGCTGAACCCTGAGCTGCTGGCTGGAGTCTCAGCATCTCTCAAGGAGGAAGGGCAGGGCTGTTTTTCTTGCTGCAGGGAGGAGGACGTGGAAGTTGCAGCAAAGTTGGTTTCGGTTCGAGATCAGGAAGCACTTCTTTGCTGGCAGGGCAGGGAGGTCGTGGGAGAGACTCCAGGGAGGAGGGGGACTCCCCATCACTGGGGGGTTCGAGGAGAGGTGGACGGGCTCTGGGGGGCACAATCTGGGTGCAGCGATGCCCGTGCCCTGCGGTGGGGATGTCCCAGGCTCTGGGCTGTGCTGGTTGCCCCCTTCTCCCCTTTCTGCTCCATGTGTCAAGGGGGTTTTTAATTCTCCCCCAGAGGCGCTGGGTGTTGGCTGCAGGTTGGGGACTTTGACCGAGCTGTGCCAACGCTGGGGCTTGAAGCCAGCGGTTCCTGGCTGGAGGGTCTTGCCCCGCACTCGGGCTCAGCCCCACACTGCACTGGGGGCAGGAAGGGATTTCCCCTCTGCTCAGACTGGTCCGGACTGGGGGATTTCACCTTCCTCTGCAGCGGGGGCACGGCCTGGGCCTGGGATCTTTTAAGCGTCTATTAACGTTTCGTAGGAGCAGGACGTTGGCGGTCACGGCCCCCCTGCTTTCCCGGGGGGCCGGGGCTGGGGTGATGCCCAGGGCTGTCGTGTTGGACACGGGGTTTGTCTGGGCCTGGATGTGGCCCTGCAGCTCCGATTCCTGGGGCCCGCGCCAGCCAGCAACAAGACAAATGCTCCTGGGAAGCGGGGTGTTACTTGCAATAATGCCGATTTGCCAAATTCTAGTTGTCCGGGGCAAGGCTTTCCCCTCCCAGCAGAGCCGGGCTGCGTGGGAAAGGAGCACCGGCTTGTCTTATGTCAAATGCAGGGCTGAGCGATGCTCCAGGCCCGCCCCGGCTGCCTGCATTGCCTTCCCAGCCCAGCCAGGACCAAACAGGGCCAGCTTCCCCCGGCCACCCCGCCAGGGACCCTCCACCGCGGTGTCCAGCATCTCTGCAGCCCCGCGG
>NW_005842519.1:574806-580404 GCF_000455745.1 Alligator sinensis
GCGCCCGCCCGCCCGCAGCGCCGAGCACCGCGCTCCGCAGCCTCCGCCGGCCCCCGCCGCTCGTCCCTCCGCCGCCCGGGGCCTTTCCTGCACTTGGGGGGTTTTCCCAGGAGGTTTCACCACTAGGATCTCGGGCGGGATTCACGAGGATCTTGCAGTGTTTCCGGGGATATGGGCGGGGGGGGGTCCCCAGGATCTCAAGGTATTTCCTGGGATCTCTGGGTGTTTCACCGGGATCTCAGGGCATTTTGCCAGCATCTTGGGGCGTTTCACCGGGATCTCTGGGTATTTCTTGGGATCGCAGGGTATTTCCCCAGGATCAGGTGTTTCCCCAGGATTTCAGGAGGTTTCACCACCAGGATCTTGCATGGGTTTCACGAGGATCTTGGAGGGTTTCCTGGGATATGGGGGGGGGGTCCCCAGGATCTCAGGGTATTTCCTGGGCTCTGGGGGTGTTTCACCAGGATCTTGGGGCATTTCCTGGGATCTCAGGGTGTTTCACTGGGATCTTGCTAGGATCTTGGGGCGTTTCACCAGGATCAGGCATTTCCTGGGATCTCAGGGTGTTTCACCAGGATCTTGGGGCGTTTCCTGGGGGATCTCAAGGTGTTTCATGGGGATCTGAGGGCATTTTGCTAGGATCTTGGGGCTTTTCCTGGGATCTCAGGGTGTTTCACTGGGAGCATGTGGCATTTTGCCAGGATCTCGGGGCGTTTCACAGGCCTCCGGACCCTTCCCGGGTCGTGGGCAGAGCGAGGAGCCGGGAGCGTGGGGCTCGTCCCGTGCCCCAAACAGCTGGAGCTGCCGCTCCGCATGCAGGAGGGTCCCTGGTCCCTCGGGAGGCAGCCCTAGCCCCTGCAGCTCTGCCCCTGGCAAACCTGCTTCTAATTCCCAGCTGCGTGTCCGGGGGTCATCCAGTCCACCTCTTCCCTGATGCTTCCCACCCCGCCCCGGTCAGTGCATCAGCCTTCGCTTTGCCCTGCTAAGCGTGCACTGCTCTGTCAGTCCCTCCGTCCCCCTGACCCTTCAGCCCTTCTCTGCTCCTGCCCCAGCCTGCACACGTCCCCCTGGCACGCAGGGTCCAGCGCTGCACGCGGCTGTGCAAGGGCCTAGTTCCCTTCTCCACGCCGCATTGCTTTGCTGACTCGCGATCCCCTGGTCGTACTCCCAGGCCTTCCTCTGACTTGCTCCCGGCTCTTCCACCTCTGACCGAGAGCAGAAGTCCCCACAATTAGCCCCTGAGGACCTGCCCTTGCTCTCGGCCGGAGCAGAGCCAAGGGGGTGCACTTGCCCTGAGTGCCCTGTCGCGATGCTCGCGAAGGCCGGCTTTTCTTTTATGGATCTGAGAAAGAGCCTGTCCTTTTCGTTCTGCTGACAGCCGGCCTCACGAAACAGCAGCTCTCGAATATTTTTCATTTTTTTTTGTTTTGCCCAGTTGTGTCTTTATTTTATACGTGATATGATCGACCAAAGCAATGCACGATTTGACCAATTTATATTTGTTTTTGCTCCGTTCTGGACCTGAGGACTCTAGCCCTAGGCCCCTTGCTTATGTCTAAAATGTCTAGTTTCTTTTAAACTGCAGAAAAATCTGCATTGCGTTATAGGTGGGGATGCACCACACCACCTGCACCCCACTTTCAACATCCTAGATCCACCTGTGGCTCTTGGTACCACTGCATTGCAAATCCCTCGGCATCAGTTCTTCTTGGAGGACATGCCAGTCCTCTATCTTGACAGTGCCTCTGAAATCTCCAACTCCTTTAGCACGCTCCCACCTTTTAAACAGCTCTATAATGAAAATAAATCAGTCGGATCAGCCCAGGACCAATCCTTTACACCTCCCTCCCTTCGGCCAGGTACATTAAGAGCTCATCAAACTAATGTTCCTTGCAATCAATGGCTTTAAAATAGATGGGAGGATCTCATCTGTTATAGCAACGTGTTTCAAGGAAAGCAAGCTCGGAGCTGGCAGAGGTTTAGGATAAACTCCTGGAGAGATGAGAGTTGGAAAGGTTCATAGAGAGGATCCACCATTAAAGAGAATGATCAGAGTTTGCCTAAGTCTTGACCTACAAGTTTGCCCAGAGAAGGGTATCTCAGCAAATCCTGACCTATACTGCAGTAAATTAGAGGATCTAGCATCAAGGGCAGGTCTCCTCTCAACTTGGGGGGTGCACAAAGGACAGCAACGGGACCGTTTCTCCCTTGTTTCCCATACTTGCAATCGATGGGAGCATTTTGCATACACCGCAGGAAAGCAAGGCTGGAAGGGCCCTCCCAGGGTCGCGTGTAGTCCAGCCCTCTGATCAAGGCAGGAGCTTTCATCCCTGATGAGTGTCTGTCCAACCTGCTTTGAAAAATGTCCAAGAAGGGAGATTCTGCAAATTTGCTGGCCAGCCTTTTCCAATGCTTGACCCCCACCCCAAAGTCAGCACGTTCCTCCTCATCTCCAGCCTCAGTTTCCCCTGCTGCAGCTTGAGGCCGTTGCTCCTCATCCTGTCCCCTGCGGCCACAGAGCAAAGCCCATCTCCAGCCTCTCTGCCGTTGCCCTTCAGGGATTTGCAGACTGTGACCAAGCCCTACCTCTGTCTTCTCTTCTTGAAGCTAAATATGCCCTGCTCTTTCAGCTTCTGCTCGTTAGTCTTGCCTCCCAGGCCTCAAACCACTTCTGTCACTGTGCCCTGGACCCTTTCCATTCTCTCCACGTCCTTCCTGAACTGTGGGGCCCAGAACGGGACACAGCGATTCAGGGGAGGCCTCCTGACAGTGCCAACTGGGGCAGAAGAAACACTGCTCTTGATTTGCAAGTGATACCACACATGCCTGTCAATAATAACCAGTCTGCTGTTGGTTTTCTTTGCAACAAGAGCACCCTGTCGGCTCGGATTCAGTTTATGGCCTGTTCATTGTAACCCCCAGGTCCTTCCCGGCACGGGTGCAGCCCAGCCAGACACACCCCAGTCTGTACCTGTGCATGCAGTTTTGTCCCAGGTGCAGGACTTTGCACTTGACCTTGTTGACTCTCATCTGATGCACTGTGAGCCGTTTCTCCAGCTTACCCAGGTCATTCGGGATCCCAGCCCTGCCCCCCCAGAGTATCTGCAATTCCAGCCGTCTGCAAATTTGCTAAGCATGAATGCAATCCCATTATTGAAATCGAGGGCTGGAATGGACCTCGGGAGGTCACATGTAGTCCCACCCTCTGCTCCAAGCAGGACCAGCCCCAACTCCATCATCCCAGACAAGGCTTTGTTTACCCGGGTCTTCAACACCTCCAAGATTGGAGACTGCACCACCTCTGTGTGTTTCACCACCCTCCTCATGACAGTTTTTTCCTAATATCCAACCTCAACTTTCCTTGCTGCAGCTTGAGCCCATTGCCCCTTGTTGTGATGGGGGCTGTCTTAGGGCCAGTCACAGTACCAGCCCACTCACCTGTCTAGGGCAGTCCGCCCTGATTCACCCGCCATGCTTTGATATAGTAATACCAGATGGAAAAATGTGGGAAGCTGCCCATTTAATGCCCCGATGCCTAGGGCTCATTATACACAGCTCTGACCTCCCCTATACCGTGTCCCATGCCTCGCAGATGGCATCCAAAAATCTCTTCCATTATCACTCCCCCGGCCCCATGGCTGGCCTGGCCTCTGCAGCCCAAACCCCCTAACCCCTTTTGCAAGGCTGGCCTCGCTCTTCCCTAAGGCCAAGGCCTTCTCCCCAGGGCTTGGGCCCCACTGGGAGCCTCCTCCTTCCCCATAGTTCCTGCCCTAAACCTCCAGATGTTCCCGGGAGCAGCAGATGTCAAGCTGGAGATGTCAGTCCAGCAACATCCCTGCAGCATCTGCTGGCTCTGCCCCTCAGGGCTTGCTCTTATGTTCTCATCTGCTGCAATAAGATCCTCTTCAGGAGCTGTACTAGCCGTCACGGGGCGTGTAAGGAAAAGACCATTCTTTTGTTAGAGTGGTTTTGCAACCTGGATTAGCACCAAAGTTTCTCACAGAGCAGCGTGCACCATTTTTTTTCCCAACCCACACACAGATTCGCCTGTTTGTATTTACAGATATACCACAATTTGGAGGGTTCTTCCGTCACCTTCAGCCAATGCTACCTCCTAGGCATGGAGAAGTTATATCAGCAAATGCTACATGCCAGGCACGGAGAAGTTACGCCCTTCGTGTTTCCTTTTTTAGAAAAACCTCTGTGTGGAGAACAAAGGCGTCGCCGTCGGCTATTCGTTTTCTTTTGAAGTTGTAGGTAAAGGGCCCACAAAATCAATTTGCAAAGCAGAGCTCAACCTGAAACTGCGATCTGGAGGTGACAGCTTTGAGGCAATTGTCACGATACTTTTGCAGGTTTTTCTACCTGTGCGGGTGGAGGGGGGTGTAGTTTGTTCCCACAAGGGAAAGGCTGGTGGAGCAAGCGTCTTTGCACTAGATCAGCATGGTCCAGAATTGCTAAATCCGTATAAACCGTGCAGGCCGTGCCTGAGAGGCTGGACCCACTTCAATGCTCCCTGCTGTGTTTCCCAGTGATGGTAGAGGGGTCCCACCTGGCTTGTTGGAGCCCAGACCCTTCTCGTCTACGCTGCAATAGCCGAGCCTGCAGGCACCCTTGAGGGAGAGGTCTGCATTTCTGTTGCTGCATCTGGGCCTGGCCATGTCACGAGGACAGGTGGATGCTCCTGCCCCAGCCCGGGGGGTTTCTGTCGGGCTGCTGATCTCTCTCCTGGCTGTGATGTCTCAGGGCTGAGTCTTGGCTGGTTACAGCTCATGCCACGGTTTAAAATCCTGGATGAGTGAGAACAACCCATGCCTCCTCTTGCCCAAGGAGATACTCCCAGGCTGCTCAGATAGTTTCCTAGTAGCGAGGGTCAGGAGGGACCTGAACAGATCATGTAGCCTGACCCCCTGCCACAGGCAGGAATGAATGCTGGGTTCACAAGACCCCAGACAGGTGATCCTCCAACCTCCTCTTGAATTTGCCCAAGGTAGGGGTGAGGACCACTTCCCTGGGAAGTTGGTTCCAGATTTTGGCCACCCTAACTGTAAAATATTGACTTCTGATCTCCAACCTAAACCTGTTCTCCATCAGCTCATGACCATTGTTCCTTGTGACCCCAGGTGGTGCTGGGGAGAAAAGGGCTCTGCCTATTTGCTGTTGATTCCCCTTGATGAGCTTGTAGGCAGCCACCAGGTCCCCCCTCAGCCTCCTCTTGCTGAGGCTGAGCAGGTTCAGGTCCCTCAGTCTCTCCTCGTAGGGCCTGTCCTGCTGCCCTCTCACCATGCGGGTAGCCCTCCTCTGGACCCTCTCCAGGCTGGACACATCCCTCCTGAAGTGCGGTGCCCAGTACTGGACGCACTACTCCAACTGCGGCCTGACCAAGGTCGCATAGAGGGGGAGGATCACCTCTGGACCGACTTGAGATGCACCTTTGGATGCACGACAAGGTCTGGCTGGCCTTGCTGGCTGCGGTCTGGCATTGGCGGCTCACATTCATCTTAGAGTCAATAATGACTCTGAGATCCCTTTCCGGCTCTGTGCTTTCAAGAGGGGAGCTCCCCAGCCTGTATGTATGCTGTGGATCCCTTCTCCCAC